>NW_011948428.1:3416172-3418434 GCF_000503995.2 Ceratosolen solmsi marchali
GGGGGCGGGGGGGGGGGGTGGGGTTTGGGGGGGGGGGGGGGGGGGGGTGACTACGAGAGGAAAGAATGGCATAAGCCTGCAATGTAACAGCGGATATCAGCGAACATCGACTTTTTAAGAATCGAAAAATACTTCCACTTCCTCTTGATAAGTTTAACGTGACGAACCGACTTTATCTTATGTTAATGTCCCTTTAGTGTATTTTTTAATATATTTTTTTCATGCTTACGTTCGTATAAAACAGCGCTTGATATTTCGCCTCTATGAAATGACTAAGCATATTAATTGCAAATTTTTCCGGCTATTATTGTAACTGCTTATTCAGCATCGATAAGACAATGAACACAGTTTGTTAGGCGAATAATAAATGCCAAAATAAATCTATTTTATATATAGACTAAAAAAATTTTCTTCGATATTGTCGACTAGAGTCATACATTATCGTATTCTCATTTTTTTTGGATTTTAATTTTTTGTTTAATTTTTTATTAATTTTTCTTTACCTTTTTTTTTGTTTTTTTTTTGTTTTTTGTTTTTATTTGTTCGGTTTCATGGAAAAAGGTTTGATAGCCTTAAATAAGCGATTCATTCAATGGCTGAATAATATGAAAAGTCTTTTTCGGAATTTTCAGTTTCACTCGCAGTATATTCCTCGTAATAAAATCTCGTGACTTTCTTTTAACCGATGTTAAGCAGAATATTTAAAAAATATTTTACATTTGAAAAATTATTACAATCCGTCGAATGAACCTAAGACGTAAGTTTCGAAAGTGAAATTTTTGCCTTCTGATTAAATAGTTCTTATTATTGAGGAATAAGTTTTTTTTCTCTATATGCATTATACCGTGAGATCATGTTAAATTCTAACATTCAATTAGTATTCTAAGATACTTGTAAAATTAGCCAATTTGGAAGGTCAAATTATAATAAAGATACGTTCTACATTTATCACATTAGATGAAGCTTATATGAAAACTGACAAGAATTGAATTTTAATCCCACAGCGTGGGAATGTTTGCTTGAATAGGAGTCGATAGTCGATAGAAGAAAAATTAAAAACGGTTGAGCGAAGTTTTGCACAGTTTTAACGATGTTCGTATTCGCTTCCAAAGTATCATCATAATATATTGTTGCATAAAAGCAGATTTATTATTCAGACATTTTGATAAGTTTTAGTAGTAGTAGTAGTAGTAGTAGTAGTAGTAGTAGTAGTAGTAGTAGTAGTAGTAGTAGTAGTAGTAGTAGTAGTAGTAGTAGTAGTAGTAGTAGTAGTAGTAGTAGTAGTAGTAGTAGTAGTAGTAGTAGTAGTAGTAGTAGTAGTAGTAGTAGTAGTAGTAGTAGTAGTAGTAGTAGTAGTAGTAGTAGTAGTAGTAGTAGTAGTAGTAGTAGTAGTAGTAGTAGTAGTAGTAGTAGTAGTAGTAGTAGTAGTAGTAGTAGTAGTAGTAGTAGTAGTAGTAGTAGTAGTAGTAGTAGTAGTAGTAGTAGTAGTAGTAGTAGTAGTAGTAGTAGTAGTAGTAGTAGTGGTAGTAGTAGCAGCAGTAGTAGCAGTAGTAGCAGTAGTAGCAGTAGTAGCAGTAGTAGCAGTAGTAACAGTAGTAGCAGTAGTAGTGATACTAAATGGAAAGTACGTTCGAGCTGCATTAATCAATTGAACGACGACTACCGTATCCTAATAGTAGTTTAACCTCGATCTTTAAATAATTTGTAAAAGTTTCTCTAAATAGTCGTTCTCAAATCCACACGTACTCTTAACGACACGTGGCACACCTCGATCGGCGATCTCAATATTAATCATTGTGATTCAATCACTCAATCTCTTCCCTAAACATCATTGTAAGACGCGCGAGCAAAATATTGTTCCGTCGAAGCGAGTGAGCCAAGCATGAGCCCATTGGCATCGATTACGCAATAAATGCGCTCTGACCAGAGTTCGACGAGAACATCACCAAATAAAGAACAACGACAGTCAGAAGAGCGAGATTGTCACGAGGTAGTTGACTTGATCGGTGAAATGGGAATCGAAACACGTCAACCCGACGACGCGAAACAAAAAGTGGAACGTTCGCCGCAGCCGTTCGTTCGGCCAAACTCCAAGACCCCCAATACGGAGCGAATAATCGCCAGCGACGGCAATTCTCGCTCTCATTCACCACCAGGTTCGACAGCTCCTGCGAGGGCTGTATATCAGTGTCTCAGTAGAGCCAGGCGGATCTCCAGGTAACGATCAAGAGCGTCTCCGAGCCGTGAGCGGGGGACGCGTCG
>NW_011948428.1:3418444-3451806 GCF_000503995.2 Ceratosolen solmsi marchali
CTCCGAGCCGTGAGCGGGGGTCGCGTCGCGACGGGCAGGAGTCGGGGCTGGCGCACGTCCGAGGCGACGAGTCTCCCGGGCGAACCTCGCGGTAGCTCAGCGGGGAGTACCGAGGGCGCCCCAGTGCTCGGCACCGGGTCATGCATAGTGGGGGTAACTGCCGAGATGGGGCGGCACGTGGCCGGAGGCCGTGTGGTGACCGGCGTAAAGGTTGGCGCCGGGGCTCGTCGACCAGTAGCTCGAGGCCGACTGGAAAAGGCCCCCGGGCACGGAGACCGAGACCGAGGCTGCCGGGGGCGGCATGAGGTTCAGCTTCGCGTGCCCGTATCCGGACATGAAGAGCTCACTCTGGTACTTATAAGCTGCTGGATCGGCGGCCGCGGGTTGCGTCGCCGCCGCTAGGCCCTGGAAGTCGAATTTGTATGCGTACCTCTTGCCGTGGACCTTTGTCATGATGTTCTTGTCGTAGTAGTACCTGAAACAGAAAATACGACAGGGTCGCTGCTTTATCAATCACTCTCTCTCTCTCTCTCTCTCTCACACATACACACACACACACACACACACTAAACTTAATCAACAGCATGAATCGCGAATGTATTTATAAAATGGAATATTTTTTTTTTAAATTTAATCCCGAAAGGCATGCCTGATTTATTACATTATTTGAGATAAGTAGTTTTGTAGAAAGTGAAAAAATTTTATTCCCAATGTAGGGACACATTTTTCGCGAAATTTTAAATAAACCAATTATCTCTGCCTGTACGAGGAATACGTATAGTTTGTGATAATTAGAACAAATTTATATTTACAAATATCGATATTTGGCTGATCTAAAAACTCGCTCGATATAAAAGCTCTTCTTCTTCTTATTCTTTTTTTTTTATGTAAAAATTATTTCATACAGCATTTTAAATTTAAAAAGATGATTGTTAATTTGTCCCTGGATGGCTTATAGTCCAATTTCAGAATCCGTATCAGAGAAAATAAGACTAACAATTGAGGTTTGGCAGTCGATGATTCGAAAGGTAGCGAGACACTTGTCAAAGTCCCTGCCTGTAGCCAAAGTTAGTGAATTAAGTTGAATTACTCGCGATATAAACGTAGGGTTAAAAATTTTCATAAGGCAACTTGCAGGGCGACAAATTTTCGGCATTTATTAGTTCGGAGCTCGAATTCGATTAGGGCAGGCGTTGCGACGATTGCCACGTTATTTTTAAACAAGATTCGACCTCGCGGATCTGGGAAAAGAGTGATTATCGAGGAATACGACGTGGAGAGAGCGAGGCTGCACTAGTAACGTCGATAACTCAATCAGGGAATCTGATCGAAAAATAATAGACGTGTCTCCGTTTCCTCCTTTCCTCTCTCGTCTCACCCCGCATCTTTTTCTCCATCACTTTTTGCTAGGCCGGATCTGCTCGTCTCGACATAGAATTTGATGATTGAAATTTCTCTCTCTCTCTCTCTCTCTCTCTCACTCTCTCACTCTCTCACTCTCTCACTCTCTCACTCTCTGTTACGTAGGTAGACGCTCGTTCGTTGGACGAATAGCTCAACTCCTGTAGTATTGCATCTCAACGACCCGCCCATCATATATTTCACGCAAAAACTGTTCTTATTATTACACGATGATGTAGCCCATCTTTTTTTCTTCTCTATCGTCATTTAGCAAGCAATTTTCGATATTTTTTTATTTGCCAATTCGATTTATGGAAAGCGTGGAAGACGAGCATTCCTATTAAAATTAATCCGTTGCCAAGTAATCATTTTCTTGACATTTGAGTACAAGTATTTTCATAAATGTAACTTTCGATTTATTAGAAATCTAAGAAGTTATATTTTACCAGTCAAATGTTGTACAAAGTCATATATTATATAAGTCATGAGTTTTGCATTTCGTTCGTTTAAATAGAGTAAGCCTGTGTAGAAGAATACAAAGGCGACTGAAATTTTAAGAATTTTGAGACGCGTGCATCCTCGAAAGAAGAGACAATTTTATTTCGCTTGCACTCGGTACAAAACAGTTGATTATCAATTGAAACGCTGAATCAGTCGATTGATTTCTATCTCTCTCGATAATTTTATCATTTTATCGCGTTACGTATAATGGCACATCGACGAAAAGCCTCACCTCAACGCTCTTGATAGTTTGTCGTAGTTCATGTTGGGTTTGGACTTCCTCTCGCCCCATCGCCTTGCCACCTCGTCCGGGTCGGTCAGCTTGAACTCGCCGTTCGTGCCCTCCCACGTGATGCAGGCGGCATTGCTCGAGTCCGAGAGCAGTTCCAGCAGGAACTGCCAGAGCTGAATTTGTCCGGAGCCCGAGCTCGCCAGTCGGCTGCTCGTCGCCCCGAACATCTGATACGGATCTGCAGTAAGAGAAGGAAAAGCGGTGAACTTGAGTGGAGATTGGAGAAACGAGCCGAAAAACGTCTCTTTAGCGCGACGGGAAGTATTTTGCTCGCGAGGGCCCTCGATCTTTACCTAGATACTTACGTTCAATGCCATTCCTTTTATTCTTTTTTCCCCTTTCACTTAATTCTCTACTGGCGCTTAATTTAGATTTTTGGCATTTTTAATTGCATGCATCTGCGTTTTACACCGAAGCCAGATTGTTAATGGGATTTCGCGTATTGTGTTTGACGTGTAGACGTCAAGATACAATGGGAAGTACGCAATTACCAGCTCCAATTTAACGAAATTTTAAGTAAAAGTATTAGTTGCTTCTATTGTAAAATTTTACTTTATGACGTTATTAATAACACAATGGTAAAAAGAAAAAAAAAAGAAGAAAAAAAGAAGAAAAAGTAAGAAGAAAGAGAAAATAGAAAAATAAAACATAGATATATTTTACTCGAGCATAGGTAGTTGTTTGCAATTTCAAATTTGCGAATTATTATCTATCAAAGCATCGTTTTATAATAAATAACATTATTATCCAATTGAATTGAAATTACAAAAAATTATTCTACCAGGCTTTGTCAAATTAATTTACCGATATACAAACTAAAATAAATTAATCATTAATTAATTATTGAGTGGAACAATAATTTACGAATACTCTCCGGCAAAGAAATTACATATACATTGTTAAATTTACAACGAAATGAGAAATACCAATGGAAAAATTGTCCAATGCGTGTTCATCTATTCTTAAGGAGAGAGAGAGAGAGAGGGGAGGGGGAACAGAGCAAGTTGAACGGTGGATAAAAAAGCTCCGTAGACTTTGTGTGTAGGAAAGTCGTACTAATTCAAACAATCGTTTTTTGTTCGTAAAAAATTAGCAGCTATACATCACCACTCGTGATCAAGCAAGACGAGCTTGCAATCAAGGCGCGAGTGATCAACGTAGACAGGCTTATGTTCCAGTATGGTATTTAGCGTTTCGTTCGAAGCGAAAAAAAAGTGGAGCTGGAGGAGCTTGAAAATTATTGTGATCCAAACGAACTCCTATTCTATTGTAGGGTTGCTGCGATTATATCCTTTGTACGGTGAGTGAGTGAGATACGTAGATATATAGAGATATATAGAGATATGTAGAGACAGAGATAGATAGATAGAGAGAGATAGAGAGAGAGAGAGAGAGAGAGAGAGAGAGAGAGAGAGAGGAGCGAGAGGACACTTCAAGTCGCGCGCTGACGGTGATGACGCATTGTAAAGCCTTTTAAGGGGATGTTGACTAGTACGACGATATACGGGGAGAGACTGCACTTGCTCTCGCTAGTCAAAGAGAGAAACGAGCGTGTAATAAATAGGTATACTACGAAGAAAGTTGGAGTTTACAGCTGTGAAGGAAGGAAGAGCAGCGAACATGAGTGGCCGGGGCTACATTTTTACAATCTTTTTATTTTGTCTATAGGAAGTAAATATCGAAAGCTACTATTTAAGATGAGCACTTGGCTGTTTTATTGTATCGGATAATCAAAGTCTGGGAATTTAATTGCAGGTTTTCCAGTGATTTATAATATACTTATATATTCCAGAAATGTGGTAAGAAAAATTTCATGTTCTGTTAAGATATCGAGTGTTATGTTGCAAATTAAATCAAATATAATAAAATGTAATGCGTCTTTCGTTGTAAATACAATTTCATATTCTTTCTTAATTTATTGCTATGAACTATTGATCGTTAGTACTTTATGGATTTTCATCACTTAATATTGTAATTCAAGCAATTTTCGAATGGAATTACACTTATTTTATACTATATTTTATACAATTAAAGAACTATTTTTTTTTTCTTTTTTGTAAATATTATCCAATTAATGGATTTATGCATTGGTGGTAGTCGATGGCGAAATATAAAGTTATCGAAACAAATGAAATGGCAATGAATAAGAAATTCAATATACAATAATGAATTTTCAATCAATTAAAAATTTTTCCATTTCGTTAATAGTAATTTTATGTTCATACACATCAAAAATACGTTATCAATAAGTCAATATGATTAATTATAATAGTTTGTATTTTAATAATCTTCCCATTGAATGTACCGGAAATTATAATGTTATAAATAAGGATAAATTTTACTATCTACTCGATGAAATATTATAAATAATAATAATAATGAACGATCTTTCATTATCTGTATTATTAATTTTAATTGCTCATGTAAATAAGTTGTAAGGCACGATATATCAGAGGTATTAATTAATATTTTCATAGGTTCAATATTAATAAAAATATTATCGTAAATAAACCATCGAGGAATCGTTGAACACGAGAAGCAATCCATTAATTCCATCAAATATTACATTAATATTTATTTCTCAGTTTGGCACGTTTTAGTTGGAAATGCTAGATGCCAGAAGCTTTAAAGCAGAGACATTAGATCGTCAGAGTCAAACAAATCCGTTGTATATTGAAATTATTTTCTATCGGATAAAGATTGGAATTTTTTTAGACGGTAATACGCAATTAAGTAGTAAATCAGAAGTCAGCGATATACCTTGGTTGAGCGAAAAAATATATTATTGGCTTTAACGTGATTATGAAAAGCCAATGCCTTCTGTAACTGTCATGCTGTATCCTTATGATTCAGATTCAAAGGACTCGTAAAAAAGTGCCATCAAGC
Organism: Ceratosolen solmsi marchali; assembly: GCF_000503995.2. Lineage (NCBI taxonomy): Eukaryota > Metazoa > Arthropoda > Insecta > Hymenoptera > Agaonidae > Ceratosolen > Ceratosolen solmsi. The sequence goes on from NW_011948428.1 coordinate 3,423,525, forward strand.
GTGGCGTGGGGATTTTTTACTCACTCTCGACTCGTCCATGCTGGATAAATGGACTTCTATGACAAAGAAGACGATGACGACGAAGAGAGGGAAAGAAGCCTGAAATCAGTGGCAATTCGCTGAGAAGCGCATTTCTAAGCGATTATGATTGCTCGGGGAAAGGCAGGGTGCGCATTTTCGCTACTTTACCCTCTCCTTCACCATTCTCTTCGCTTAAAGCAATGTCGTGTCTTGGTTTATAACGCTTCGGACGAATATTAATCTAATATTGCCACAAAATGATACACGAATTTATCCACTTAATGTTAATTAAATGAAATTTTCGATATTACACTTATGTTAAACTTTAGTAAACGGATGGTATATTTAATTTAAAAAAAAAAAAATAAAAATAAATAAATAATTCGAGACAAAAATTTTGTCCTTTTTTCTCCTTAATGCATAAAGTATGTATATTAAAAAACAAAATTTTTTACACGTTTGTACATAATTCATGAATTTATCTATAGTTTAGTATAAGATCAACACACATGTTTTTACATAAGTAAAAAGTAAAAAGATACGATTGTGTCATTAACTTGACAAAAATCTCGAAAATCAAATAGAAAATGGTCTTAAGATAATTAGCTACAAGTATTAGTTTAGTATGATTTTACATATTTATGTAGAATAATGACTGGCAAATTTAATTGGAGTTATTTTAATTTTACGTACATTTACGACATCTAAAGTACAGACAATCAAAGGATAAAAATTAAGGACTGAATAAGGCCTCTAACACAAGACTCTCAACTAAATAAACAATTCAATTTTATATCCATATTTTAACATATCTTTTATATTCATTATTGTATATTTTTCGAGATTACTTTGAAATGAAATTTTATTTAATGATGCCATTTTTTGTTGGCAAATAGTCTAGTAAATGATTAGTTAACCGAGCAATGCACTATTTATTTTTTTTAAATTGTGTCAAGTTATTAGTTTTGTATAAAGAAAAGGCATGTCGTTACTTTTTGCATCGTTAGTATCCAATAAGGGTGTTGCTAATTTAAAAAAAAAAAGAAAAAAAAAAAGAAATAATAATATGAAACAAATAAAACAAAATCCAATTGGCAGCAGCATTAGTTCGTTTCTCCCTACATTTGTTCGATGGGTTTCGTAGGCTTTTGACCTCTTGCTATCCTTTTCTTTTCATCCCTTGTATCGTCGCCGACTGTCTCACACGCACTCCCATTCTCTCTCTCTCTCTCTCACTTTCTTGCTCTACGGTCGAATGGCCGGACCTCAAAGGTCGCTTCGTCGGATGAGTTCCCTGTATGAATGCGCCCAGTGATCGCCTTTCGATCGAACGGTAATTCACTTACGAGTTAATAATGGGCGAGGGGCGCGGTACACCCATTTATCTACTAGCGCACAGGGAACACGATGAGCTGCAAATGGCTATGCGAATCTCCGAGAACGTCGATAGTTCGTAAACAATGTTCAAACTTTTAATTGACGTGGCTTTCATTTTGGTTGCGTCATTCCTATTGTTTTCATTTTCCTATATATATATATACACATATATTGTACATGCCTTTTTCTGTTTTTCTTCTCTCTCTCTCTCTCTCTCTCTCTCTCTCTCTAAAGGTCTCTTTTTCTCGGAGGTTGCGTGTAACGCCGTGCCGTCAAGTAAACTGCCTTAATTTTGTTTATACAAGATTCGTTTATTATTTATTATTTGATAAAGCGTAAAAGTACTATGGATTGTAAAATAATTCATGTAATTATAATAACATTTAACAATTACTCTTTAATAATACGATACGTAGTGATTATGTGAAATTGACATATGGTCATTAATTCTTTAACGCGCTGACGTTCAATCATATTAAAATACAAAAACATGCATACAAAAAGTTAATGGGTTTATACATAATATAAGATTTTGCAGAAAACTATATATATTGATATAATGCTCAATAGTTGAGATATTACGTGAATATTTGAATTTAATTGGAATTTAATACGCGAGCGAATAAATTTTAATGTTACATAAATTTCATCATTTTACGTATTAAATAAATCGAAGTAAATAATAATTAAATTGAATTTTACGAAGTGCGATTTAAGCGAACGAAACTCTGCTAAGACGAGTAATAATTATACGCGCGTAGATAGGAAAAATGCATCGAGCATGAGACGGCTATAAATTAGGAATGACACTCATAGATGGCAAAACGCGCAGTATAAATCCGTAAATAATACATTTATTTGTTGAATTACGCAATTACAATGGACTACCTAATGTGTAATCAGGCTAGGCAAATATATTAATTATTGGAGTTGACGCATAGGAATAAGTTTTATTGGCGAAATGCAAAAGTAATTTGGTAGCACGTAACCGCAGACTACAGTTTGTACTTAGAAAATTGCACAAAATCGAGATAAACGATATTTACTACGGCAATTATTGGAAATGGCCGAAAATTGCGATACTACGAAGTAATGTAGGAGGCTATGGTCCGGGCAGCATAAACCATAAGTGGCGAATTAAAAAAACATCTCGGTGTAAATAAAAAAAAATTTGCTAATTCGATCACCAATGTTGGATTGGTTACTTTTTGTAATTCGACTCGATATTGGAATAATTTTCAGCAGGCATATATAACTTAGCACTCGTTTATCTGGATAAGAAGAAATCCTCGGTGCCGGCAAATGCCAGTGTCCGAGCCACTCGAATAGCTCTTCGTCTCGAACTTTCGCGAGCGAGATTAATAATAATGTTGTTGACGGCGTAGCCGAGTCCCTTCTGCCGGTACCCCGAAAGTCAATGGAAATACGTCGGCGCGAAGCGAAGTTCGCGCACCGAAGGAGCAATTTTTGGGCGTGGCGAGGGCACCGGAGAAATCAGGCCGGTCGGTCGATTAGCATTCATCCGCGTTCTAAACGGCCGATGCTCGCTAATAATCGGGCCGCGGTAGTGCTCACGCGACCATCTCGCATTTCCCAGGGTCGATTGATGGAATTTGCCGGGGTGGTGGGCGGGGTGGTCGCTCCTCGCTGCCCCCATTTATTCACTTATTTGGCGCGCAGTCTATCTCCTTGTTGGATCCGGATTAGTGGGGTGCGAGTATTTAGCGCGTCGTTTGTGTACCCTCGACGTGGCATTCGGTTTCCTAGATAATGATCGATCGAATGCAGTCGATAGGGATCTATCGGAATGGAAATAACGAGCGGGCAGTTGAGTATTTCTTTTAGGCTGAGCCGTGGAGTGGCCCGCGCTACCGGCAATGGGAGACCGATGTAAATTAGTTTTTACTTTTAATTTTCAGCCGCATAATCTCTTCTAGCTCACCTATAAATGCAATTGCTCCGCAGATATAGAAAAACGGAGCGCGTGCGCGCAACAAGTGCCGTGACAAAAAAGTCGTCTTTTATAATTAATAGAGCGATTAATTTATCGGACGTATGTCCCTGTGACTTAACGTGTCATCGTATTATTTAAGCTTTTGAGGGCTAAAGGACAATTTATTTGGACTCGTGCTCTCTTGTCGGCTAGAGTGAAGTTATCGGAAAGTGCGCGGCCTTCCTTATCCCATCGTCTGGCTCAAGGATCAAGCCATTCGCTCGGACCCTCGGAAAAGAAAGACTACCTACTACGTACCAGGTTGCCTAAGATGCGAGTGTGAATCCAGTGCTGATTTCGATAGGCTGCTGCCGTACCCTGAAATCACAAGAGAATAACAATTCAGAATTCTCCTTATTTTACCATATTGTGTTGTTTATTGTTATATCGATGCAAGTCGAAGGGCGTATTAACGAAGACAAGTTGAACATTATTTAATTGGATAACGGGGAGTACAGGAGTGGCAAGTTAGTAGGAGAAGGCATATAAGATTTTTGGATTTTATAAAAAACGCGATCAAATGCTGCTCGTCTTCCCATTTCTCGTGAAATAATTCTACAGGAATGGCTAAAGCAGAATTTCAATAGGGGCAAAGCAGTGATATAAATTCTGACGAGTCCCTGCATTATCGATCGTGCTTTGGTACACTATATATATATATATATATGTGTGTGTGTGTGTGTGCGCGCGCGCGCGTGTATTTTTTTTTTAACCCGTTGACGCTTTAAGGGACATTTCACTCGAGCTTAGTGCTGCGGAATCCATCGGAAAGTGACTCGAGTTCGCTTTGAACGAGAAGCAACTTATTTTAACAGTTCGCATTTAGATACTTGGCATCTACGAAATCTTCTTGACTTCTCGCTCCCGTGATTTCGAAATGAAATAGTAACTGGCGCTCGTTCGTGGGTCAAGCGGTTACGTATACGTAGTAGATAGGCAGCTGCCGAACGCGATCGACTCTCCCTAGCCTCGGCGAAAATGAGAAAAAGCACGCCCGGAAACTCGCTCGAGCGGCAGAATCCGTTAGAGAGGATTTCCGTGTAGGCAAACACGAATCCAAGCAGCAGACGTATATCACTCAACGCGGATGAATTTTCAAAAGCTTATCTTTTCACTATTTGGCAAAGTTTTGAATATACGAAGCAATTTAGCTTTAAGATTGCGCGAACTTTTTAAACAATCTTTTATGACTAGTCGACCGGATGCGCCAAAATTTTACAATAAAATTCCTCGTATCTTATTTTTTTTTAATGCCTACAATGCGTTATATTCATCGAAGTATCTAATAGAACTTAATCAAACGAATTCAGTTCTTATCAGCATTGTTATTAAAAATTATTAAAATAATAATAAATGTATTAAGTTTTGTAATAAATACTGCTGTGAAATCGGAAAATAAAATGTTTTTTTTTTAAATTGGCTTGAATAGGGGACTTTATAATAAATTTCAACAATTGTCTTTATGACGGATCTAATAGAATTTCGAAAATCTTTTTAAATACTGTAGATTTTAGAATTTATAGATGTTTGTTCCCATAATAAAGACTACGCTTTTTTTTTTTTTTTTTTTTTTTTTTTAAAAATTTAATACTTAATAAAGCGACTAATGGAAGGAGTTGAATGATAGAAAAAACGCGTTATTTCAACAAAATCAATGCGATTAGGGTTTATCTTGGCATTGTAAGCCAACGAGCTCAAGATGAAACTTCTAAGGCTGTGATTTATCCTAACTCAAATGTTGTTGGAAAATAAGATTCGGGAGAACTGTGGGGGCGCGAACGAACTTGATGCAGCCGGACGAGCGCTGTGAATTGTTCTGTAAGAAGTTCAAAGGGAGACGCCGAGGTAAGAAGACAGCATCAGTCACGTGACGCTCGTGGGAGTCGGGCGCGACTCGTTGTCGGCCACGAGAGCCGAGAAGTGTCGCACGAGTGTCACTGCGAATAGCGGCTCGTCGACGCGTAATCTTGGGCTCTTTGATCCTCTCGCGGACCCTTGTCTCGTGAGAGGAGGCTGGAGCCCCGGTCGCCGGTCTAACGGGATTACCCCACCTCGCGTAATTGCTCGTGAATGCGCAAACTGCCGCTTTGCCACCGGCGTGGGTGTAGTCGGGTGGTGGTTAGCTGAGTGGCTGTGCGATAGCACGTAGCCATGCACGAAGTCACACAAGGCCTTCGACGACTATAATTCTACGTCGGTTGCTTATACACTAAGCCTGTCTCGGCAATTAGCTGCTCACGTCCTTCTCATCGAATTCTGCTCACTGGCGGTGGCTTTTCGATTGCGCCCTCTGTCAATGATTTCGCGGTTTACGGCTTTTCAAACGGTTTCGCACGCACGCATTGGTTATTTACGATATGCGTAATGTAAGACAATCATACCGATTAAATTCAAGTACTCGAGGCGTAATTGAGGAGCGTCTTATATACGATCCTTTATGTCTATTCGTTCTAGCAGTAAAGAGCACAGTTTTTTCCATTTTTATTCTATCAGATGGCAATATGAAATATTTCTTAAAAATGCTGAATTCTTTATTATTCCAAGTACATCGGAGCATTGTTACGAGTAAGTGGGCATGAATTAGCGCTTTTATTGCTGTTGTCAAGTCCTACTTCGTTCTCTTATGATCGAGCATAATTTACGAATCGAGAGTCCTATGACTTGTCTTACGATATAAAACTCTTAATTTATAATTAAAATCATCATTATTGGGATAGTTTAATATGCATCTCCATGTAATTAAGCGGAGAAAGTTTCTCTTTAAACATTGTATCGTGGCAAATAATTATTTTCATGTTATGAAATTAATAATTTTAGTTACATATAACTATTATTATTATTATTATTATTATTATTATTATTATTATTATTACTAGCGACAAAAAATTATGTACTCATAAAGAGAGCGATAAAAGAATTAATAATAACATATGGATTACCTAATAATTGATATTATATAAACGTAAAATTTCTTTAAAAATTGCTCACACGATCAAAGAAATATGCACATTTGAGTTTATCGAGGCATGCCTATCTATCAGTTTACTATTTCTTAAAGATTAAAAGCTTTGGAAAGAAAATCACGACGAAATGCACAAAGTGACGTATGGATCGACAAAAGAACGACGGTATAAGAAAAGAAAAAAAAGAGAGAAAGAGAGAGAGAGAGAGAGAGAGAGAGAGAGGGAAGATGACGTGTAAAGGCGAAAAATAAACCCCGCGGCTACGCTGATTGCAGCCAACCCCATACTAGAACTCTGAATTCCGTATATCTCCGGCCCTTTCTACCCTTATTTTTCGCTTTCTAACTCATCCCTCTCTTCCCTTTTCCCCTCTCGCCTACCCAATACCCAACCACGCGCGCACACGCACGCAAGCTAGCACGCATGCTAGCATGCACACACACATACAAACACACACGCTCAGTCTATCTCTAGCTTGTCCTTTGCTCCAATCAACCACGGTAAATCGAATTGTTTAACATAGCGAACACCAACTGCTACTTATGCTCGGCATCTGTCGGAACTCGTATTTTCCTCTATGTGTACGTCTTTCTTTTTCTTATAACGTACAAAAGAATTGATTTGCTAAAGAAAAGGAAGTTGTTTTCTCGTAAAAATTAACTTTTCGCTGCTAAAGTAAATGTACGAGAAGACCAATCACGACATCGCACAATTCTTGCAAGCTACTTAACAAGCTCACTCGATGTATTATACATAGTTCGCGTACACGTCCAAGTGCTTTATCTTCAGTTTAATCATTATTTACGCTAATTATATGTTTACGTGGTTTATAAATATTATCGAGCGACATCTAATCTCCAATTAAGTATCAATACGTGTAGATGAAAAATGTAACGTATACGCCATTATTAAAATTAATAATAATAATAATAATAATGATGATGATGATGATGATGATGATGATGATGATGATGATGATGATGATGATGATTGCGGTGACAATAATGATAATAGTAGCAATAATAATTGTTATGTTAATAATGAAGATTCTCGCGTGAAAGGAGACAAGGGGCTATCGCGCAGCAGCATATCCAAGGAAATTCGAGGTCCAATGCCGAACTGTAGAAATCTGGAAGTAGTAAACGAGGCTTTAATAGTTTTAAAATGCGTTTTGAAAGAGAAAATAGCAATCTGACCGCCCCTCCCCGCCTCGGCCCGCCCTGGCCTACCGCCCACACAACTACCCTCGTCAACCAAACAAAAGAAACTGTAATTGAGCCATTAGATCGATAAGTTATTATCAGGGTACACGCGCACACGTACAATGTCCATACGCTCGAGCGTCCAACATAATACACTCGGCGAGCTAAAGTGCATAACACGACCCTCGTCCTTCTCATGTTGGGCCGTGGACCCTCGGCGCGTTTCACGCTCTACCTGACGCGTCACGCGCGCCGGCCCCATTGTTTTACGAGCGGACCGTCGCCGTCGGCACGTGCGCCTCGAGTGGGTATAAATCTGCGCTCTGCGGGACGGGGGGCGGCGGCGGGGAGAGCGGCTGGGGCGGGTTAAGGGAGGGCGGGGGGGGGGGCGGGGTTTGGGGAGGGGAGGCGACATGGCAGTGCCAGCGTGACCGGCCCCATTGCCGGGGGGCCAACGGTCCCGGAAGCGGGAGCGACTTCCGCGACGGCAAAACCGGCTTCCGAGTCCCTGCGCTGCTTCTGTTGCGCGTTTACACCCGAGCTTTGGAGCTTTAACGTACGTGCTTGAGGTCTCGGGGGCTCCACTTTCCACTTTATACTGGCATTTTACAGAGTTACGCGAGCTTATTCGATTTGCGCCTGCTGTCTCCTCTGTCTGACAGCTCAATGGGAGCTTGTTGCTCGCACTGCTAGGATGAAGGAACGAACGTGGATCTCGTGGATGGGGGAGAGGGCTGGGAAATTCGTTTGATCGGTTGGAATAGTTTGCGAGCAAATTTACAAACGAATGTTGGTCTTCGTGGGACCTTTTTGGAAAGTTGTCGGGAGTATTATATAGGTAGAATGAGTTACGGTAGGTTTTAGCAGTTTTTTTTATTTTTGCATTAAATCTGAAACGGATTTTATATTGTTGATTCGAAGGATTCTTAAAGTATAGAATCGAAATATTTTAATGTAATTCATAGATCTTTGAACGCTACTATTATTTAGTAATGAAGGTGTCAATGAATTATTACTATGTCTTAAAGAAAGTTTCTTTATGAATAGCGATACTTTTGACAGAAGATTTTGAAATATTTCCAAGAGGCTTATACTATTTTTCATTGAAAAAGATCCTTATTAATTTAACTCATAAAATTTTTAATGTAATATTTATTTATACATTATTATTATGTTTCTTTGATTAGATTTTTAATTAATGAAATCGTTTATGTCATAAATGGTATTCATTCGAGAGACTATGGATCAAGGCATTTAATTTTTTTCAATTATAACGAAATGCATTTATTAATGTGGAGTAATGCTTCAGGGTCATTGAAATATAAGTTTTATGCAGTTTTGAAAAAAGCTTATGAGATTCTCAACGGTCGGTCGAAATCTTCAGGGTCGCGCACTTTCTTGCGTGTTATTAATTAGATTTTGATATGCTCAGCTTGTCAAATGTGATAATAAAATGAGGAATGTGACATTCGCCTTAGGGTGTCAAGCTTTTAAAAAGAAAATACTACTTTTCTTACTTTGTATTCTTTGATAAAATATTTGTTTAAAATAATATATGCTTTTATCTATAATCAGCGTCATTAGGATTACGAGTAACTGGCAATTAATCATCCATACATTACTTACGTTGAAATGTATTAATTATTGATCGTGTTGCACTTTTTTCATTTATCGGCAAAATAAGTGTATTCCTCGCGAATAAATGTTGATTCGATTAAGGATGGTGAAGCGTATATTTGTAAAATTACGCGTATAAGTTACACGTTACAGCAATAATACTGCACGAAGAATGTAAAATAAAGCTATTATTTAAAAGTAATGTCGAGGAAAAGGTTGTTGAATTGTTCGAGTGGTTCGTGGATCAAAATTTCCTGATGTATATTGTGGTAATAAAATCAGGACATTGATTTCATACAAAGCTACTATATATCATTTTTGTCCTTTGTCGGCAGGCCGTAGTATATCACCAGAATAGTTATTCAAATTTTATGAACGGACAATACACAGATGCATCATATCCTTTATGACCATTGTGATCTGAATAGTAAAAGATAAAAAAATAAAAACATAAAAAAACACAGAAAAAAAAAAATTAAACAGACGCGTTAAGGAATCGGCAAATAAGTTATTACGTAATTGTTATTGAATCTTGGCAAGTGGAAGGAAGCGAACAGCGATATTGCCGATCCTTAAATTATAAATTAAGTAAAAGGACATCGTAAGATAACTTAAAAATCAGCTTTGCCTCTCCCACTTGAGCCGTAAAATAGCTCCACATGTACGTAGACAGCCGAGTGCGAAATAGTCGCGCGATATGTCACGGAGATATCGTCGCAGGTCATCACGGACAGACACACAGATAAACAGGTACGCTGATATAGCGATATATAGTGGTGGAGAGTAAGGGATCAGGAGCGAGAGGAAGTAGCGAGGAGCGAACCCCAAAATAGTAGAAGCTCTTCCTCCCCGCATCCGTGGCTCAACGAGATGAATAGCCGACGATATGTTCGGGGGTGGCGGCAGTCTCGAGCTGGCGATGCGTGAACGTGTCACGCATTGGCACGTGGCCGTGTATGTACTGGCGAAGACATAATACGTCCCGCGGGGTGAGACGCCGACCCCGCGGCAAAATGCTCCCGTCGATTATTTCTTATTCTTTCGTGTCCTCTCGGCCGATTGCGCTCCCGGTCCTCTTAAACCCGACGAGAAACTTCTCGCTACGGGCTTCCGAACACATGCGACATCTGCATATATATATATATATATATATATATACGGGCACCTTCCCCAGCACCAACGATGAATGAGCCTAATTTGCAGCTGGAAATTTTTAATCGTACGGGCAATAGTGGAGGAAGTAACGAGTTCATTACCTCCCTTTATCTTTACGTTTATCGCGCTTATTTCGACAGCGCAAGATTTATTATACCTGGTTCGGTAATACGTAGTAGGCCTTTGCGATAGCGATCGGGCGTAATTATGCAACTAACGGTAGTCGCCGTAATACTCGACTTGTCACCAATTAGTGACACGGTGACACTAAAGAATCAACAAAAACATTACATCATGACTAATGATATTTCCTTCGCGTTGGTGAGGTCGGGGGAATGGCCACGCTCCCGCCGGCTCTCTCGACTTCCAAATTGACCTTTAATCTTTTATCCCATACCAGTTGGCGCCCCACGAGTTAATCGCTGCGGTTTACGCGAGGGGCGTCGGGTTCTCGCTTCGCTTTATGCACGCACCTTTTCACCCTACCTCCCTCTCGCCCGCGCCAGGTCATTCTATCACTCTCTCTCTCTCTCTCTCACTCACTCACTCTCTCTCTCTCTCTCTCTCTCTCTCTCTCTCTATCTATCTATCTATCTATCTCTCTCTCTCTCACACCATCACACTTGCCCTTGGATATGCGCTTGCGCCGGTCACGTTATGCACGCTATGACCCTCGTGGACTCATGGATAATTACCATAGAAGAGTGAGAGAGAGAGAGAGAGAGAGAGAGAGAGAGAGAGATATTGTGTGTGTGTGTGTGTGTGTGTGTGTGTGTGGTAGTCGGAAAGGAAGGATGGAAGGATGGAGGAAACGCGAGCGAGTGTAGAAGGTAGACGAATGGTCAGATTCCCGAGATCGTAGATAAGGCTCCGTGTATAGAGGGGCTGGTCGAATAAATTGAGCCGATCGCCGGTGCTCGTTATCCTTGCGTTTCTCCTTCATCTGTCTTTCCTTTTCGATTTCGCGACCCAGAGGCAGCGGAATGGATGTGAGGTGAGACGCGATCGCGTGCGGTGATGGGGTTGGGGGTAGAACGTTGAGTGCCTCGATGATTCTCAGCTGTTTCGGATATTGTGAAAGGTAGATTGCTTATTTTGATTAACATATGCATAATTGTCTCACAGTCTACACTGTAAACATAATAAATTTTCCTATTATCATAATTTTTGTTACCAGATTTTCCATAAAAATCTTCGGAGCACATTTAAACGAGCATACTATAATTATATTACGCTCTCTTGCTTATACGGAATTATTATATGCGAGATAAAACATTCGGTATTAATATTAATGTACAAATAATCTCATATCAATATCAAAAATCTCAAATCCCATACAGCGTGTATATTTCAAAATTGAACAGTCAGAGTATAAATGAAAGGTATTAGATCGTGTATTAGAGCAAAAGTAAAAAAGTAGCCACTACTGCTTTCATAAACTATAATTTCAAGGACGTATCACATTCATGTAATAATCAAGGACGCACTGCTGCAAGGACATCTCTAAATCACGATCCGCCCAAGGGACCGACCACAACACAACAAGCAAATCAATGAGCTTGGGGTGTGGGAGTGAGGCAAAAGAAAGAGAAAAGAAAGACGTCGATTGACGAAAAGGTGCGAGACTGATAAATACGCCTACCGTGGGAGATACGAATTGTCCGCCGAGGGTTGAGGAGACACGAAGTGAACGCACGTGTGCGTGCTTACGGCTGAGAACGCATCGCGTGACTTCTTGTTGTCCCGCTGTGGGAGTCGGGTGTCGGGTGTGAGAGAGGAGTGAGAGGGCAAGCGTCGCTCGTGTATCCCTTTTCTTAACACGATCAACGATTTTAGAAGCCGTTTTCGAAAGCCGTTCTGATGTAGGTAATCGATGAACTCCGTTTCAACTCGTAGGATTTAAGCGCACGCGTGTACTTGTGGAGATCCGTAATATCATATTTACGGATACGAGTTGTCTTCTTAATTGGCCTAAAATGGTTACGTATTCATCTTGAAGTATAGAGACGAGATTTTTTTTATGTAGTACATCAAGCTGTCACAGGGTTTATTACACTGATTTGAAATTACGTGGAGATGAATTTTATTCCAACGAATTATTCAGGTATTAGATTTTTATGGTGAAAGTCGCGAACAAAATGTATAACTTACAAAATTTTTCATATTTCCAATTATATTTTAACGAAAAGATCATATACACTTATTATTTAGATAGAGACAATTAATTATATGACGATTGTACATCCGACCATGAAAGTAATAGCTTATTGTATATATTATATATAATTATATATATTATATTATATATATATATATATATATATATATATATATGTTTACATATATGAAAAGACAAGACATCTCATCATTTCCTTCAATAATATAAAATAATTCAAAATATTACATTAATTTATCAGTTCGAATAAAAAATTGAAGCGTATTATCGTATTGATATTGAAAATTTTTCTATAAAGGTTTAATATAAAAATTAGTTTTATATTGACGTGAAAAAAAAGTTTGTCTTGAGTTGTATAAACATATTAATGTATATTTCTCTGAATTTCATTGGAAACAAATCTTGAATGGACTAGAATTATTAAGTCTTATTAAATATTTGCATATTTCTTTAATAGAAAAAAAAAAAAAAAAAAAAAAAAAAAAAAAAAAAAAAAAAAAAAAAAAAAAAAAAACGATATAATAAAACACGTGCCTCTATACTTGTACTTATCGAGCTACTTAAACATGCAATGATAGTTGAAGTTATTTACATAAGTATACATGATATGTAACGGTTATTTATATAAAGAACTTATGTTTTATTGTAGGTTCACATGCTATAATCATTTTTTATTCCTTATTGTTTTGCTTTTTGATCAATTCTAAATGGTAAATACTCGTTTTATATGTTTATTAAACCTTCAACTTTTAGGACTAAAAAATGCGTGATCACGAAATATGATTTCGATATCGAGGACCATGAAGTATACGTCACATATTAGTTATTCTACATATGCGCAAGTTTTCAAAGTAAATATAGAATAATTACATAGTATGCATTTGCAGTCCAATATTGATCATCGGAAATTCCATATCTGCATAATATCATTTTATAGGGTAATAATCGGAGCCACTAAACTCATGAAATTGTCGAAAAGCCAAGCAAAGAAAGAAAGAAAGAAAGAAAGAAAGATAAAACTTGTTATATAAATGTGTAACGAGAGAAGAAAAATATTTTCATTAAAAATTCACGTCGAGCTCGAAGAAGCTCACGAGGCTGAGTACCATCAAAGAAAAGGGACGTAATGTACACGTCGAGTCTCATCTCCGATGTAATTTCAATTTCACGGACCAGGAAAGCGCCGGCGGTCAGGTTATATTGCACAACGCCGTCGCCGTTGCTTTTCGCGCCCGCACAATTGCTGCATGAACGATGCGCGACTCTCAAAAGGAAGGAGATGCTACGGCAAATGTGTGAGAGGTTGTGATATAAAGGCAAGGATAGAGCGAACTATAGAAATGTAAGCAAATGAGATGGAATTAGGGTGAGGCGCGCACAAGAGTTTCAACTAAACGAATATGTGCTCCGTTTATCAATTTCATCATTCGAGATATTTCTTTCACTGACGTAACGTTATTCTAATGTGCCAGTGAGTTATTGGTGTTGTTTATTTTGTAACGAATTTTTATTTTCTAACGAATATTCATAATAAAATTGACGATTGGTATGTGCGAATAGATTATTCCACTTATGTGGAGACCAAGATATCGTTTAATTGATAAATTCTGCTATATTTAGAAATAAATCCAAATCTACTGTATCCTAGCTAAGCACCCATTATTTGGATAATAGTATGATACGAATAAAGAAAATTAGGCATAAGTTTTCTTCAAGATTAGATGGATCCAACATTATAATTACTACAAGTGAGTATGATAAACTATATAAATATTCTTCATTTGTCTACATAATGGATTTTCTCTTTATCCTACCTTTCAAGCTAAACTAACTCATTTACTTGATATAGAAATGTAACTAGTACAGGAGATTATGTAATTTTTGTTAAAAATTGATGTTCATACGAATAATTTATACGAAAATTGAATCTATATTAAAACATTAGTAAAAGTATGTTCAAGTATAAATAACATTTTGATAATAATATTGCAGGGATATTTTCGAATTTAATGAAAGCTTTTCTACGTAAAATCTCTTGTAAAAATGTCATCGAGGCAAAATTTAATGAAATACTTCCAACTAGAATAATAATAGATATTACTTGAGAAATAAATACCCGCGAACGAATTCCGCTTTTGCTTATAGAATTAATATTACGCATTCACGGTTACTCACTCGATGACTAACTCTTTTAGCAGAATAAAACATCGTAATTTCGACGATATTCTCGTAAGTTATAATAAGTTAAGTAGTGATATACTTACAATATTATATAGTTATTATAGAAGAAATTACAGTAGGCGTTAGGTGCGAGGACTCGTATGTTAAAATTACGTTAAAGCAATGGGTGGAATTTTATTTAATTCCAAGGGTACCTCAGCATTATAAAAATTGTAGCTGAATATTACTAGTAATTGAAATATGACAGCTCCCGCCCCCCTACCACTCCCCCCTCCCTACACCACGCGACCACGGTTATTAGTCATTATTAATTTTAATAGTAACCTTCGGTATAAACTTTTCATACACATTACATTAAAATACAAAGTCCTACTACTATCGCTCAACACTAAATAAGTACTCTGAATCGTGCAACACTTATTTTCTCATAATTTCAACATACATCAAGTATAAGGCTCGAAATACCTATGACCTCTTTTACATTAAATCAAAGATGTTTCTCAACGTCGGGAACAGCATTTACAGAATCTCTGTTGAGGCCAAAGGCAATGTCTTAGATGCACAAAGGCGCAAATACGAGGCGTAAAATCGAGATATGGAGAGAGAAGGCGAGAGGTAGAGATAGATAGATAGACAGCGAAAGAGAGAGAGAAAGGGCGAAAGGGAGAGAGGGAGAGAGGGAGAGAGGGAGAGAGAGAGAGAGAGAGAGAGAGAGAGAGAAAGTGAGAAATAGAGTGAGTTGGCTTGCAAAACAAAGCAAAGCAAAGCAAAGCAAAGCAAAGCAAAGCAAAGGAAAGCAAAGCAAAGTCTTTATATAACAAGTCAGCCGCGGGCACGAGCTCTGATCTCTCTCCCGTGACGCGAGCGCAATTATTGTTCCACGTGACTCTAGCGAGAGCGAGATAGCAATAGGAAAAGAAAGAAGAGCTCCAAAGTGAGCGAGTGACAAAGGGACACCGCCACTGTTCAACGCGCCACAAAAGCGCGACGCCCACGCCCCATCCTCCATCCCCGCCCACCCCCTAAACAGTTGTCACCTGCCTCCGACGGCCAACCCCCTTCACCACCAACGCCAACTCCTTACCTATGCGCTTCCTGTGACGCCCCGACTGGAGAAAGCCGTCGCGCGCACTTGCCTCGCTTTTCCGTGGCCTCGAGCTTTCAATTTTACCACGAATCATGCAGCGTGCGATGCCGAGTTGCGAGAGCGACGGCAACTTACATTGGCTTTCATTAATAGCCTCTTTCTTCCTTTTCTATTATGCCGCACAAGTGGAGGCTTTGGTAAAACACGGATATCCAAACGTTAATCATTAACTCTCACCACCTTTCACAAATACATTACATTTTTAACATTTTGATTATGGGACTCTCTACGTCCTACCTCTAAATTAACATATTTCCAAAGTACCTAATGTATATTATTTAAGAATTTTCGCTTGAGCAATAAAAGAATTTATTGCATTATTATGATAATTTATGCTAATTTAATAGGTTAGTGTAGCAAGAAGGGAGAGTGAAACAACGTTTTTAGTTTCTAATACTGTACAAACTTTTAAGAGCATAGGTATATAAGACCTCGATCTAACATTCTTAATGCATATATTTCTATAAATAATAGTGACGATAATTTAATACAAATTATCATCATTATTACAATCATTGTATTATATAGGAAAGATTCAATTGTAATGTTATATCGTTGTCACTGTTATTGATAAAGCATATAGTAAGATAATTGAGTAAAAGTATTTACAACAAAAACCTTTTTTTTTTTCATCTATTTAATGAATTTTACTTCCAACATTATCAGTTGTAACGTATGCGTAAAATAAGAGGAAATTATGTCTTAAACAAGTGCTTATAATGTAATAATTGCAATTAAATTATCGCAATAAAAGAAATAATAACTGACTTGATGAGATAATACTGAGGAGGAGCAGCTAAATGATTATCATAATGAATTGTCCTGGCAGCAAAAAAGGAATTTAAGAATAATAAAGGAAAAAAGTACAAACTCACCCTGTCCAGGGGCAGGCGACGTAGCGTGGCTCCATCCACCCTTGTACGAACTACTGGCATCTGCAAGACAAAAAAACATGGCGCATTAATTAAATTCTGCGGACTCATCATTGTACAAATCCAAATCGTCCCTTTCAAAATCTGTCATGCAAGTGTTGAGATAAATAAGTAGTCGAGACCATTTTTCATGTGCTTTTCATGAACTTACATAGGCTCCCGGGACACTCTCGTATCAATTTTGTATTTGTTTAATAAGTAATTTAATCACGTTATTTCGACATGTCCGTTTATATAATTAAAGTAGAATCTACATTTACAATAAAGTTAATTGATTTAATTGAATAAGCAACAGATAAATTCTTATATAGTTTATTTAAATAATATTAATTTTTCTATATTATATGTACGTATACGAATTATTGGAATAAACAAAATTTCTCTTCTATTCTATTTAGATAATTGTAATATATTATTTGAGAATATTATCCGAGGAAATATCAAGTATAAATTTTAAACAAATTTTAAACGGATATGTAAGTCAAATTTCTCATTGATCGAAAAGAATTAAAATTTACAACAATTGTAATCGATCGCTTATTCACACTCTTATTAATAGTTTATTAAACAATTTGTGCAAATGTACATTTATAATGTAAAATTAGGAATTTTATTAATAAATCGTTGAAGCCGCGCAAGAAGCAATGTAATTGTTTTTAGTTCATGAGCGAGGGACAAACGAATTTAAAAAATTATGTTTACTTCTCGTAGTTCGAACATTTTCAATTAAACATACAATGTTTTCCAATTTTTCAGTGACACCGTCAATTATGGCATCTGCAAATTTTAATTTCCAATTACATAATTTGTCTTTCAAATACGGCTTAAGCACATTAAGCTGTAATGCAATTTTAAAATTAATTGTTTCAATACTGTGACCACTCGGTAAAATAGTCACAATGAAAAATTGTTAATTCAAGCCGCGTAATTTGTTATTATGTGTTATGGCGAAGTCGAGCTCATTTATAAATACAAATCTGACAGTGAGAAATTTTTTGGAGTTAATCAAGAATGTAAACAGTCGCCAGGTCAATATGTTTTCTCTCCTTGTGCGTATGTGCGAGGGGTGGACACGCGTAATCGTAAAAATAAAGGAACATCAGACTGCAATCTCTCCTTCAGACGACGTTTTTTTTTTTTTTTTTTTTTTTTTTATTGTTCTCGCTCTAGTGAATTCGTCCCTTATTCTCGATGTCAAGACATACTCGTTTTATTTTCGGGTACCCTTTTTCGCTCTATCTACTTTCTTTTCGCCTATTGAACAGCGAAAACATGAATTTTCGTCTTCCGACTGCATAAATTTTATATTTTTCATTCCCGAGCGATTTCCTTATTTTTGCACTTTTCTTTAATAATGACAATTGGTGAAGATACGCCAATATGTTATATAAATTAATTAACAAGTACAACGCATCGAATTTGCTGTTTAAATTCTCTCGGGATAATGAAAAATAAATGATTCGTTATTATTTATTGTTGACCGTTGTCAATTAAAACTGAAAGAATTCAATGAAATAAGAGAATTTTTTTTTTTTTTAAATGTAAATGTATATATATATATATATATATATATTTGTATATACATATACATAATCGAAATTTTTTAATCGTCTCTCACATTCCATTGTCTATAAATGAGATGAAACAGCTTTCCTTTAAATATATGATAATCTTATTGTAAAAATGCTTTAAAAAGAAGAATTTATACCAGTATTTTTTAATGAAAGAGTACAATTATGTTTGCCCTAGATTTTTTTTTATCTTTTTCTCTTTATACAATACGGCACGAGAACAATGTAAGAATTTCATTAAATATCAGTAATAATGTAATAATTTTTATTTTTCCCACTAGTATTTAAAGAAAATTTTGTGTCATTGTTGAAAGAAAGTGATATTTAATCAATTATAAATGTCATAAGTAAAGATAAGCAAATGGTTTTATAATGTTGATCTTCAATAATAACCAAAGTATCCTTAAAATAAATATTACTTCTTTTTGCGTTGTTGTGTGCATGAAATAATCTCTATTGATAGATGATAGTTCATTTTTTTTTTCACAAAATTAATTTCCGTTCGGACCGCGACAACTAGCTAGAACCACGAGAAGTCAGAAATTGCATAACGGTCAACGTGCTCAACAGTCTCGTATAAATTCTCATCGAAGCTTATTTCATAAACCGAAGTACGACAAATAGATTGCAATAAGGTTAATATTTTTAGTCACAGAGATGTCAGGGACCGACACGGATAAACTCTCGATTCGTAATAAACTCGGCTCGAAATAAAATAAATCTCTCAGCACACACAAGGTTTTCATCCGAAGCCTACCACTTACTCAACTTCTGCTCTCTTTCTCTCTTAAACATGACTCTGTTCACATAGATCTGGGACTGTGTTTGCCGACAGATATATTTTCATTTGGCAGTTATTGGCGCGGCCGGGCGTATGTGTGTACAAACGCGCGATATATGGGGCGAGCAGTCGCCTCCGCTCCCATACCTCTTCCACCCCCCCCCCCAACCCCCAACCGACTTCGCGACCCCACGACCCCCTCACCGTCACCCACTGTCCCAGCCCAGTGTTCGTCGACCCCTTCATCGACGATGGATGTTTGCGGCGATCGAGTTTTACCTTCGCGCGCAAACCCGACGGCCGTCGCTCGGAAAATTGAGCAAACAGTGTCACTCCATTAATGAAGGCCTCGGATTTCATGTTCCCGTTCCTAGTCAACATTCGGCCCTACTGCCCGATTCCTATATCGTTGCGATCCTTTTCGTTCGGCACTTGATTCGCCACACGGTGGAGTCGCATATCGTTAATTCATCGTTACAGCGACTCTTGGACCTTAACGGAGACATTTCCTCGTCACTTAGACACTCGGATAAAGTAGGAATTGAGAGCTCCGGAGGCTCTTAACGTACGAATTACTAAATATGGGCCGTCGGTCTCTCGTCCAGCTCATTCGCATGAGAGATTATGGCGTGAAAGATTTGACTTGTCGCTTAAGGAACTATAATATCATCGATATCGCTTTATCAATACTCTGTTATTAGCTAATATTAGTAGATAAGTTTTAAGGATGTAATTTACATAGTACGATTCCTGTCATTCTCTAAGTGCGCTGCTCATTGGCGGGTCAATATTTTTGAAAAATATTTCTATTTTCTTTTTTCGCGTGATTTTGCATATGTGCGGTATATGTGTTTACGGCATATTTTGGCATATTTTGGATTCTACAACGAATTTAAAACTTAAATAAAACTATTAGTATTCGATTAGATTTCTAACGTAATATTTCTTTATAATTGTTCCCGATGAAATGTTTATGTCCCTATAATTTCATTTTAACTTTATTACTAATTTTTCCCATTTTTATAGCGGGTTAATAATTTTATTTAAAAGCCAGTTCTTATGTAAATTTTCATAATATTTTAGAGGGAATGTATTGTTTGCGATTAAACTTGAGATATCCTTATCCTTTGCTATAAAGTTCGTATTATTTAAGACTTTAATTGCCCCACTTTATTATTATTATTATTATTATTATTATTATCTATTATCTATTATTATCTATTATTGTTATTTATTATTGTTATTATTTATGAATTATCATTATTTATTTATTAATATTATTATTAGTATTATTATTATAATTATTACATGCATGCATACACACGTACATATATACATTTATATATATATATATATATATATATATATACATTTATATATATATATTGTTTGAGAGTGCAAGTTTGAGTTTTAAATAGCAAAGTAAATATTGAGAAATCAATAAGTTGTAAGTTTCTATTCATTTATCAAGCCGTACAATATTGTCGTGCAAAGTGAGGATTATCATAACTATTATTGACGTATGGTATTGCATTTAAAAGTCTTATTGTCTTACAATTGCATAAATTCAATTTAATAGTTTTTTTGCAGCAATATGTAAATACAAGCAGTACTAATTAATTTTAGAATATAATGTTAAAGTTATTTCCAAATGACTATTTACGTACCCATTTTACACACTTTAGTAATTGGCATAAATTTCGAATAATCCATTAAAGATTTTAGGTTCTTTGATTGATCGAGTGTGATGAAAAACAATTAGCGCGCATAATCTAAAATTCACACAATTATGATAGTATGCGACTCTTATGTGCGGCTTAATTAATCACTGTTACGCCTTTCATCACAGCCCGAATCAGCAAGCACATCCTTTCGATATAAAAGCTCACGTAATGCGCGCTTCAGCTGTTAAATCGTATGTTACGCATTCACTCTTCGATCTTCCCACCCCCCAAATACTAACGATCCCGTAAGGGTCTCGACGAGTACCACCTCTTATCAATAAATAAACATCCAGCGCGCGTGTCCACTGGCTTCGGGTCTCGCTAATGAAGAAATCGAACGTACCGGCGAACAGCATTGAGAGGTTGGTGAATGCCGTGGTACGCGGTAACTCAGCGGCGGTCGTGCCGCTGCCCTTGAGGTCCAGCATATCTCGCGTGCCGCGAGCCCAGGAGTTTCCTCTCTCTCTCTCTCTCTCTCTCTCTCTCTGTCTATATATATATATTTATATATATATATATATATATATATATATATACGTATCTGTCTATCAATCAATCTATCTTTATGTATCTATCTCTCAACTTCTCTCTTTCTCTCTCTCTCTCTCTCTCTCTATCTATCTCTCTATCTTTCCTTCTCTCTCTCTTTCTTTCTGTCTATCTATCTATCTATTTATGTTGCTCGTGGTCTCTTGCTCGCCCTCTAAGCCTCGAGGTCCTCGTCGTCACTCGCGCACCCGAGCGTCATAATAATATTCGAAACGCGGAGCGGCGGCCCAGCCGCGATCATTCTCGGCCAGCTCTTAGCGCGCTACTGGAAGTTCCTCGCCACGGAGACGTGCGCTCCGCGAGTGGGATGAGACGCGCACCGGGAGCCGCGGATACGCCCTCCACGGGAGCTGATGCTAAGCGACCGCCCACACAGGGGCTGCGAGGGGCGGGTCCACGCGTGCGCCCTCGGCCAAGTCTTTGGGGGTGGACGGGATTGCGCTCGTGGATTATTTCTAGGGAGGCTTTTTCCCTCGCTCTCGTAGCGCTCGGATGGGCCGAGTTTAAGGCGAGTTCCGAGGCCGCAGGAAGCGCTTTTAATTTGACCGCGTTAGCACGTATGGCGCGGCTCGAGCCCGCGTCCTTTTCTTTTCAAGCTAAGGACTAAGGACCGGGGGCAGCTTTGCTTTAGCTCTGTCGTGATAGAAGTTCGGCTGTTTCACGGATTCGCGTGGACTTTTAAAAGATTCTCGGGACCTTGGCGCGATTCATGCACGTCGAAGAAATTTCCAGTTGATTGCTGGTTGAGGGCTGAAATTATAATTGCTCGACTATTATTATTATTATTATTATTATTATTATTATTATTATTATTATTGTTATTATTATTGTTATTATTATTGTTATTGTTATTATTATTGTTATTATTATGAATCACGAGGGTAGTTTGTTTTACCGGGCGATTTGAACATTGAAGATACGACGATAGGATAACCATAATTGTATACCGTGTGTCGCCTTTCCATTTTCCTCCATTTCTACCTTGAATCCGGCGCTCTTTATCGCTAGGAAAAGCAGTGTGTATTTGACGATGTGATGGATATGCGTAGATTGCTACTATTGGGACTTTATAAAGACAATAATCTTGTAACGTGTGATTTATGTGTAATTATTTAAAATTCATTTTACGTAATCTTAAATTTTATAATATGAACATTAAAGTGCAGTGGTTTTATCGAGCATTTGTTGTTTAAAAACGTAGAATATAATCCAAGTACAGGCAAATAGAAAATAGACAATTATAATAATAATACTCGATCGCCAATCAAAATTTGCGGCTATTTGCAGAAAAAGTAGAGGAGAAATTTTTTTTTTTACCCCATTAAAATATCGCAATTTCCTTTTAAATAATCAAACAAACTAATGAAAACTTTCATAATATTTTATGAAAGAATAAGAGAAATTATCATTACAGCAAAATTATTGCATACCTTTAAGGGAGCGGGAGTTTGTATTGTAATCAACGTATATTTTATCGTAATCAACACGCATTCGCGTATTTGAATTCATAATGAATCGCGTAAGAATTTTGAAAAGTGTATCATTGGAAAATTAATAAATTTACATGTGGCACAGAATACTTAGAGACAGGTGCTTGCTTTTTGTACGTGATTCAAGTCGAGCTTGCACTGCAGTCGTGTACTGACCTTCGATTTCCGTGTCCGTAACGAAGCTATGAATGTTGGTTGGAGGGGAAGTCGAGGGCGTGGAAATGCTTTTCACGCTTCAAATGGCAACGTTCTTTTTTATTTTCTCTCTCTCTCTCTTTTTTTTTTGTTTTTTTTTTTAAAAGATTTTAAAGTAGCTCATATTCGTGATCTATAAAATGAAATATTTATTACGAAGATCGTTTCATTTTGTTCTTGACCTCTAGTTCAGTTTTTATTAATTTTTACATTAATGATATTGGACATTCGCAAATTCAAGAATTATTAATTATTATATATTGAAAATCTAAATATAGTTGCTGCCAATGCTGGAACGATCTATTTACGTGATGGAAAACATCTCGAATTTTTTCTTTCGCAATCGACAGTCTTACTTGCATTGTCATATTTTACAATTTCGAAGGTGTCAAATTAAATTCGAAATAAAGAATGTAACATAAGAATAAAAGCTTTTAAATTAATAATAAATTCTTTCATACACAAATTGAACAGTACACATATATTTAAAAACATGGATAAAAAATTTCACCCCTTATTAAAAACATTAACCACCATTTAGCTTGTAATTTACGAATTATATATTTAGACATTATTAATTTATAAAAATTATAATGTCTTTTAAATTTCGTGAAATTTCGTTGGATATTTTTAATTTGTAATGAATAGATAAGTATTGCAGAGGCCATTTTAATGGGCGAAACAAGGCAGATTTTTCCGTCGATGAATGAAAAATAATTCACGCGGTAATATAAAAAAGTATCCGAATGGGATGTTTACATTTTATAATTCAAGCAATGTACGGGCAAATGTCTGAAGAGACCCGGATTTTGAGCAGCAACAACGGCTGGCAAACAATTGAAAAATCTGAAGTAGCCGGTAGTTCGTTGTTTCAGCGTCGAGTTGCCCGAACTACCTCTCGGTCGTTGCACAACAATGACGTTTCAAATAAACTATACCGGTGTAATTCTCAACGACTCTCTCACTCTCACTCTCTCTCACTCTAACTCTCTCTCACTCTCTCTCTCTCTCTCTCTCTCTCTTTCTCTCTATCTCTCTATCTCTCTGTCTCTCTGTATTGCATGCACGCGTTAACTCATTCACTCGCTCAATCACTCTCCCACCGAAAATAAGAGCAACGAGCGTTTGGAGGGCGCGAGGTATCGGCTGCCGTGGGGTGACGACGACAGCAGCAGCGACGGCGGCGGCGGCGGCGGCGACGGTGCGAGGCGGGAGGGGGGTGTAGAGAGCTGGCAAGTGGCCACCCGCTACGCGTATTTAAGTACTTTGGGCCGCACGCGTCCGTAACCCTCGCGCGCATTAATTTAGAGCCCCGTGATTCACGCGGGGCCGATCGGGCCGATTATTACGAGGGCGAACGCCCACTCAAGGTTAGCGCCTTGTCTGCTCTAACTCCTTCTGCTGCAACCCTTTCTTGTTTCCGGTGTCGACTCTTTCTTTCTAGGCGGGGGGGGGGGGGGGGCGGGGGGCGGGGGGGTGGGATGTTTAATCAGTGGCTAACATTGCGAATGGCGAATGGTATTGGCTGGAAAGAGAGGCTGAAGCTGATAACGCAAATTATTGCTACGGTCGAGAGATAGGAAGGGAAAGGAGGGTGACAATCGAGGCCGACTCGAAGCATACGTGCTTTTAATGTGTGTGATTGATGATTGTTATTATTAGAAATATAAAGTCATTGGGTCTGGCTGCTGCTTAACTTTTTCAATTTAACTGAAAAACGGAACATATGGAACAATATATAAATATATATTAAGATTGGTGGAGAAATTTTCTTCTCGATTGTTCGCATTATTTCGTACTTGGCTTTTTCGAGTTGACAATTTATCTATGACTTTCAAATAATTGAAAACTATAAGTTGCAGTATGCTGCTTTTAAAGGACATTATGTTTTATTTCAGATAGGGCGAAAAGCGATTTGTATCGTAAATATTTATATTGCATCTTACTCCAAATATAATAATGTCGTGCTTTTGTCACTGTAAATTGTAAAAAATCATTAAAATAGATAAATTGTATTTTTCATATAAAATTAATGTAAATACAAATGTATTATGCCGTTTAAGGATATGTATCTATGCCAAATACTATTCGAGGGGGCAGGAGGAGGGATGGAGGTAGAAGGAAAGGGATATATAGTCGTGCCTATTATGTAGCGCGAATAATAATGTTAATAGTAACCGTTTACAATTTAATTATTTTAAATTAAGCTAGGCGGTTGCAGCGTAAATAGTCACGGATAAAAATAATTCAATTATTCAAAATAATTTATTCAACTGCAATTAACGGCAATTAATGGTTGTTACGCTATAAATAATTGGATAATAACCGAATATACCTTGGAATGCATCATTTGTTTTTTTTTCTTCTTTAGATTATCTAAAGATTATCTATAGATTATCTTTCCTACGCGTGTGCGCGTTGGTTTGCTTATGTGTGTGGGTTTGTGGGTTTGCGGGTTTGTGCGTTTGTGCGCTTGTGCATTTGTATGCGGTGGTTTTGACACGCATAGGAAATACGTAGTAGACTGGCCGAGACCTGGACGTATCGTTTATTAGATAATTAAAAGTAATTAATCTTCATAAACGAGACGGGCAAGGCACGATGTTCAGGCAAATTATCGCGTTGAGCTTAAACCTCAAAGTCGCGAAAGCGCTCCGTGGTGACTGACTATTCAATTTGCCGGGGACTTGGCCCCATGGGAAAATCGACCTTTTAATTACCTGCTATTACGCATTGCTGCGTAGTCGTAAAAGACTAGACGCACAGCATATGCCCGGAATATTCGGTGGGCGGCTGCAATTTACGGCGGCGCATCCTCGACGAAGCACCAACGACGTTTTGTGTGCATCGACGAGCGCAGTGACGCGCGGCCGACGGCAATTTTCGGCG
This sequence comes from Ceratosolen solmsi marchali, assembly GCF_000503995.2. Lineage (NCBI taxonomy): Eukaryota > Metazoa > Arthropoda > Insecta > Hymenoptera > Agaonidae > Ceratosolen > Ceratosolen solmsi. The sequence goes on from NW_011948428.1 coordinate 3,449,488, forward strand.
GAGAAAAGGGCAGGAGCGTCTGGTCCCTTTACAGCCTTCCACTCTGCCTTCCACCCCAAACCCCTGCCCGTTTCCCCCTCGGCCCAATCCGCCGCCCAACGCGATCCAACTCCGACGATTGCGCGTCCATGTTCGAGAGCGATCGTCCGTTAAATGCTTCGTGCTGGGCGTCGCGCCGTGTGCGTGCGAGTCGCGTGCCGCGCGCGTGCCACCTACGATCTGCCTTTCTCTCTCGCTTCTTCCCTCTTTATTTTCTAACTGGTGTTAGGTGTGAGTTGCAATCTCACGGAAGCTTTCTTCATATGCTCCCAGTCTATGTTTCCGAATGGATTGTCGTTCGTTTTATAGGGATGCGCACCATTCTATCGTCGTTATACATTATCGCTGTTTGTCTATGCGCTGCTTCCTTAACTCTATACAATCATCTAAATCATCGATCATTATTATTCGAAGGCGCTTAAGGTACGTGAAAATGCAATTTTCAGGATTTTGTCGAAAAGATGATGTTTGTACATCATGTCAATAAATGATAAACAATACCTGGATTATTACCTGCTTTTGGCCTCCAATCGCTCATTTACGAACCACGTAAGGGTCATTTGATAATAAGGATTACACGAAAGTGTTTAGAATTATAAAAAATGAAAAATGAACGGAATAGCTCAAGCTGGGATTTTATCTCGTACAATGTATCTAAATAGTCATGAGAAATTGCTAGATAGCATCTGAGAACCATGTGTACTGTAAGAATAATATAGGCATATTTTTTTTTTATAAATGCCTACATTAGTATAGAGGCGTGTACGGGTGTGTGCATATTTATTGAAGGCTATAATATTTGCATTGCCTATTCGAGAATTAATATACATAGTCTTGTGTCATTAGGATTTGAGGATCGCTTGTTTTTTTTCCTTTTTTTCTTTTAACTAGCGATTGCCGATGCAATTATAATATTTCTTCAATGAATACTGTGGTTGATGATGTGTTACGTACATTTTTCATTACCTTAATTGGCAAGTGTCGGAAATTTAAGAATTATTTTTATCTAATTGTATTATTGGTGTTGGACAATAACAATGCAAATAGAAAATTATTTAATAGAAGAATTTAATTTAATAGAAAGTTATTCTTGCTAATCAATTCTCGTAAAGCTGACTGCGCTTGACTTTCAATGCAATCGTATCGCATCCACTTGCATATTCTATGAAAATCTTATTTCGGTAACTTGTAAAGTTGCAAAAAATCAACAAGTAAAATCTTATTTCGGTAACTTGTAAAGTTGCAAAAAATCAACAAGACGGAGCTACGTTTCTTACGACTTGGTAAGAAAAATATTTAAGCATCGTTGCAATGTCATCTCATTACTATTTCCACAATACAAACGACTAATGCCAACAACATATTTAACTGACACGAAATCACTAGTAGTAGGGTGTCGCGATATCGACTTATCCTCTCCAATGATCATTATAATCACAGATAACATACATCACAGATTGTTTAAACCTTTCCGATTGAAAATTAATGAACCCATCGACGTTGACTTCGTCTCGACTAGAACAGGGAAACGCTCTTATGCTGCAGCATTGTGATAAAATATCGAAGATTTTCCGTTCGGAATGTCCAAGAAAGCGTCGTTTGGCAAGTCAGTGTATCGTCTAACCTCTCGTCCATGGCTGACGATCGTGGACCAACGCATTCCCAGAATCGGTGCTACGCAGAGAGCAATAAATCTACCATGCGACGTCATCCTCGGGCAGGAGAGGCGAAAAAGTGGAGCCTCGCAGCGGGACGTCCCCGGCATCCTCGCGCATGGGAATTATATAATTATCGCGCTCTCAAGAGGAGATTATTTTGTCAGCATTGGCGCGCGTGCGTCGCGCATAAATCACGCCCCGGAACGCACGCGCCGGTCTCGACGCCTCAGACAATAAAGCGCTCGTTGCGACACCGACACCGAAACTCAATCGCCGTGTGCCTTTTCCGAGGTTTTTTAGGCGTTGGCGCGAGCTCGGAGATAAGGCCCGCGGACAGTTAGTTATCTTTCTATTCTTTCTCCGCTATTATCCTGCACGTAGATAAGCTCGCGGTACGCATTGTGCGCAAATTGAAATGACCGCGAATAATAATCTCTGCGGGATCTCGGATAAATCCGGGATTACGCGTCACTATCGCCTTTAAACGTGGACGGGCGGACAGCGGTTTTGCAATTGATTTTTCATTCTTACAGTTATCGCTGCCCCGGATTTTTATTTTGCCAAAACGTAAATGGCGGTTCATCGGCTTTAGTCTTATCGGCTCTTTTTCCTCGAAATACGA
>NW_011948428.1:3451818-3480731 GCF_000503995.2 Ceratosolen solmsi marchali
ACCGCTCTTGCAATGATTTAGCATTGCAAATGTCGCGACAAATTTTTCTTTCTGCATAAAAATAATTTACCATAGGTGTTCACAAAAACCATTTATAAAAAGGCAATCGACATTCGTTTATAAATGAAATTCATTACGGAATATTTTTTCTAATCCTCTCAGTTTACAAGAGATTTTTCACGTTAATATTATTATTATTGTTATTATTATTATTATTATTATTATTATTATCATTATTATTATTATTATTATTATTGCCAGTTTTTAAGGGGATATAAAAATTGATATTTGTTTGTGCAAAAGGCAATTATATATGAAAGTTTAATACGAGGTTGATTAATCGAATGATAACGAGCTTTTTGATAATCAAAGGAAGACAGATCCGTATAAAAAGTAAGAGACAATAAAAAGAAAAATATTGTTAAAAGGACCACTCAAATAAACGCGCATTATATAATGTTTTGTTAATGTTATTCCTACAAGATACTGAAAATGTATTAGTGCTTACGCTATATTACACAAATATTGCAACTAGATATAACAATTCGAGTGTTTCTTATCTCTGGCCAATTCGTTTTCTAAAAATCCTTCTAAATGACAATTTGCGACCGCAAGCGCTTAAAATTCTTTTAAAATCCCATTTTTCTTGCTTCGCTTACAAAACATGATCCAGCACTTATTACAAAAGATTCGCCCTTCCGGCTGGCATAAGTCTCAAATAGAGAGAAAAGAGGGTATTTCGTCACGGGATGTGGCACGTAATCGAGGGGGAGATTGATGGCTTTCGACTTTCGACTGAAAAAATCTTTAAATAGCAGATTATCTCGCTACCTCCCACATACCCGTACGAACACGCTTTGACACGATGAAGAAACAAGAGAGAAGAGACCGAGGCGCGTGCATGTATCAGGCCACTGATTCGTACATATTATCTTGAGATGCATTCTATTAGAGGCACAAGAAGCTACAGTAGCGGCGTTTCATAGAAACTCCGAGTTTCATCGAGATGAGAGAGCAAAGGGGGAGAGAGATAGATATAGATACAGAGAGAGATAGAGAGATAGAGAGATAGAGAGAGAGAGAGAGAGAGAGAGAGAGAGAGACTGAGCGAGTGAGCGAGCAAGCGAGCAAGCGAGCGAACGAGGGGTAGGGTGTCTGCGACGAGAAGGGGATCGAGGGGTGTGCAGAGCGAGAGGGAGAATCATTGTATACCGTATGAAACATGACGGTGGGTGAGGGGTAGGATGGGGAGTAGGGGGGGGGAGACTATTGTTGTATACACGCGTATACATTGCCAACCAGTCAACCGTCCAAAGTTACGGGAGAACGCGAGTGCGGCTTTTCGTAGCCCATAACACGATAAGAAGCGAATGCCACTTTGTTACGTTTGGGGGCGAGCTTAAGTGCGCTCTCCTCCTGTCTCGTCTTCTTTTATTCGTCGTTCTCTCTCTCTCTCTCTCTCTCTCTCTCTCCCTCTCTATCTATCTATCTATCTCTTTCTCTACATCTCACTCTTTTTGTACGCGTTTTTTCCTTCAACCACCCACGCCCCTATCTTTTTCTATTCTTCCGAGCGGATCATTCCGCGCATTCAATTTTCTCCAGCTTACAGACTTACACGCTCTGATTTTCGATCTCGAGATACTGGATAAGTTGTTTCAGCAATAAATACGAGCAGTGCTAAGGGATAGGTGAGAATTATAAAGAGTTTTAATGGCGCTAAGTAAGTTTGTACAGCAATGAGGGAATTTATTAAGTGGATTTTCAAAGAAAACTCCTAGTTTCATTAGCCAAACCTTGAAAATTCCTATTCTCTTTAATCGAACATTTTTGTAATGAATGCATCTCTAACGTTATTTATCTTGTTCGAATATTTTTCTTTGTTTACAATGAATCTGATTTCATATCCGAGCAATGGTCTAACCCCATGTTTTTTTCGCTCTCCCTAGTTACTCAAGGGTTCGCGTATGGAGTAAGTGGATATGATGTTATCAGATATTAGCCCACTCGATATAGCTTTAAAATGTATAATTATTAAATATATTATTCATTAATTATCAAAATTATATATATATATATATATATATATCTAATCGTTACAAATAGTTATAGTGAATAATAGTTAATGTGTGATAAGGGCGGTGTAATGAAAATAAATATTTTCTAAATATTCTAAATATTAAGACTATTTATAATAAAAACTTTAAATACTTCATGAGCTTATTTTAACAAAGTGAAAGATCGTTGTTTTTCTTCTTCTTAATAATATCAAAAGTAGACACAGAACTTTGATTAAACAGAACTGAGCGGCATTTGCTTCCATCGGAAGAAACAGCTGACATTGTAGCATAATTTTATCTTATAATTCTATGATATTTCAAATATAAATCCCTTCAATTGCACGACTATTGGACTTTTATAATTTATTCATCGTTTACTGATAGTCTCTTTTCATTATCATAGATTAATAATGATTAATACATGTAACAATAAATTTATACATCTGCCTATGAACAAACAGAGACGCATTTTGCAGAAGATGACCATAACACTTTTCCAGGGACAATGATGCATCTATTGAAATTGGATGAGCGTTTGAATCGAGAATTCCATCTAGGACTTCGGCACCTAATGTCCCAAAGGATTTCGACAATCCAAACAGAACATAACGGAGCGACAAATTGCGCATGAATCCGAAATCAAACATCTTGGAGCGGTCCGCGAGGATGTCGAAGCCTCGTAGCCTTTCGCGGGCTGTTTGGCATTTTAAAAGGACGATTTCACAAACAGGCACCCCAGTGTGACATGTTTGCGCGAGTGCCTGCGCCCGTCACATTGAATTCGACGGCAGCCCCACTCGTATTTTCGATTGATTCCGGCGCTCTTGCCTCGCCAGACCTGCCGATTACCATATTTGTACGCGCGCCTACGCTGATCTGTTTAGTTAAGCGTCTCGGCTCTCCCCGCTTTCTTACGTCTGCCGTCCTCCTTTTTATCCAGAACACGACCTCTATTCACATGTTGTGAATTTGCAAGAGGCGTGGATGTGGGTCTTTTGGATTAGCGGGATTTATATGTAAGTAATTTGTAAGCTCTAGGGATGAGGAATAAATGCTTAAACTGGCCTTCGGACACCAAGATGGCCTCGTAATTTTAAGCGGTAGCGAGGTGATGATATTATCACAATAGGGAAAACTCATTTCTAGATGAATATCTACAATGTTAATAAGACAAATTATACCTCCATTTTATAGACGATTGGCAACAGTGAATAGAAATCGTAATATTCGGATAAATTTTAATTTATTCATTACCTTATGCTAATATTAAGTAGTTAATTATGCCACTAATGTATTGCTGAAATATAAACATAAATTTGGTAATTACATAAGTTGGTTTAATTACTTCTTATTAATGCCTGTAAATAACTTTACAAATATGTGTGTATATTATGGATAAATTGATCCATAACTAATGAATTTATAACATATAATATAAAACTTATATATACATATATATATATATATATATATATATAGGTTTCAATATTAAATTTTGTTATAATATTAACTTATCACTTATTCCTTTCATTTGCTAAATAAAATTATTAAGAAAGAGTTAGGTAAATAAGAGAAATACACGCATATATATATATATATATATATATATATATATATATATAACTGAAGTATAATTGAAAATCATTAGTAATTATATTTGATCATTTTCAATTTATAAAATTAAATAAAAGGCTTAGTGTCATATACACCATCACACAAATTTTTGTTATATCTTTGTATTTTGTCATTCTATTATACAAATAAACTAGTGTTTTATGTTCATATTAAATTGAAATATTTTATTAATAAATTATTTTATATGTATTATTTTCATGTTTCTTTTGTGCTCGTATATTATTATTTTATTTATTATTATACATACAATATAGAGTTTTAGTAATGGATTTTTAATATGGAATCTGAGAAAAGGAGCTTTATTACATTGAAAGTAAGTTTTTAATTAAAATTCGGATAGATTAATTGGAAATTTCAGTCAGAAAATTCCTACTTCTCGCTTATTATGTTTCTAGAAATTGTATATACGTGGGTATTTCGCGTGATTTTGGGTGTGAGAGTGCTTCAATCGATTGCATGTGACTTATAATGGAGTCACGATCGTCTTCGGGGGAGAATGCGTATTATGATTGTAATTGAGGCAGTGGCTAGAATAGGTAAGATTGCAGACTTGGACTTTCGGCAAAAAAAAAATAATTGGCCCGGCAGAGAAACATGCTACATGCTACTCTCCATATCAAATAGATTTGAACCAGAAATGAAATGCCAGTGTATTAATATTTATTTAAACAATAATTCTTAATATGGTTTTAATATGCTTTATATTAAAAATATAATTTCAGAATTGAGCTTAAATGTAGGTTGGTAATGAAAATATTATCGTTAAATCTTTTATTGGCACTGGAAAATATAGCGCATTTTTTATGATTATCATAAGAAGGTTGTTATATATTTAAAAAAGAGTCATATTTATAGCAAAAAGAAAATTAAAAATTAAAAGGAAAGGCAAAAAATAGGTGAACATGTAACCATGTACTACCATAATCCATTTATGAATTATATATATTTCCTTTTATAACGAATTTCTAATGAATTTTTTTAGTTTATTATGACTATATCAAGGATTGACTTCTAAATATTATATAAAATCTCGGGCAGCTTTCTATAAATAGAGATACTTTATTTGATTAATTTATTTTTATTTCGATGGTCAAATACGAGTTACAATGAATATAAAAGTCATCGTTCTTCAGAATGGACTTGTACAAAGTAAAAAGCTTATAGATAATTTTAATTAAACACGGGTTTAATTAAACTAAATAAATTAAAATTTCGTAAAATATCGTGTACATTTATGAAGATATTTCGCGAAGATATGCAATGACGTAGGGCCAAGGAGATGATTTTAATAATATTATCATCTTGGTTAAATTTTTAAATCAAACTGTATTTAATATTATTAATTATTTACAAAGAAGAAAATAGTATATAATAATAACTATGATATTAATATCTCCAAATATATAAATATATATGTGGATATTAAAATTATTCGCGTTGTAAATTATTTATTTAGTTTAAAAATCAAGCGCTCATTAAACAAAAAATCCCATAAAAGTTTCAATAACTTTGTTAAAAAAAAATTGCTTATGCCTATTAAGTATTAGTAAGTCATTTTTCATGTCATGTGAACGTAAGTATGTTAAGTAACGATATTTCGAAAATATTCGCATTCTATAATATCCATGAGTCGTTATGTAGATTATATTACAGATATATATTATATTACAGATAAATAAATTTTATAGCGAATGCTTGAAGATTATTTTTAATTATTACCGCTATCATCGTCAATTAACAATTACCCATTTTTTACATAAGTTTTGCACTGAATCGTCATTTCAACGTTCACGTGTACCCAAGCGAGCGGGACAAATGGGCTTTTGACGCCTAAGAATAAATTCTCATATATAGCGCACGTATACAAGAAACACGCACACATGGACAAAAGTGTAAAGCCAAAGCGCCTCGTAGCGGAGACTCCAGTGCAACTGTTTCCTCCTTCGTGGTCGCGAGCGCTCCTTAGAACATTAATTCGCCATCATGGGGTTGCTCGTCCTAAACCCAAAGGGTCTCGAAGATTCAGCCAACCATCCAGAATTCAAACGAGTATATGCAAATTCACACGATAATTAGGCTCGCGTTTGGGTTACATGAAGCGTGCGTACTTAACAATACGTGCGTGCGTAGTCGCGAGGCATCGCAAACTTCGGGGTCGCGCGCTCCATTGTTCGAAGCTACGACTGCGTTCTTCCGTGGCGTAATTAATGGCCTCTTCCCTCACTCTTACTCTTTATCTACAAGGACATGGTCCAGGATGAGAGAGAGGGGGGGGAGGAGGAGGCAGGCCAGGGCTGATACTAGTGGCGCCGTCTCAGCCAACAACTCGACGTGAATTCACTTCAAGTGGAAAGAAGTCGGGTTCCTTGGCGGCCGGGGGGGGGGGGGTGTCTGGTTTGTGTGCGAATAAGTGCGCTCAACGATTATTGAGTACAATTAGTATAAGATTCTTTTCTCTTTTTCTATGAGGTAGGTGTGAAATGCGAAGGAAATGTTCCTTGATTTCTTTGCGTTTTGTCTCTCTTAAGCCAAATTACTTGGCATTGCCGATCTCTCTGTTGATATTTGGTTTTTGAATTTCAATGGAGTGTTGTAAATCTTAGCATTATGAAAGCTTTCGATATTTAGGGATAAAATAAGTTTGCTATAATAAATTGTAAAATCCACACGATTGATTGTAAGTAATAAAGTAGCGTTTAATTTATAAATTTGTTTTTGATTGATTCACAAATTTAGGAGATGGAGATTTTATTCGTAAAATATATTCATTATATTTCCTATCAATGGTGTTTTTGTTATTGTTGTTATAATAATTATCGTTTTATCTTCATAATATTCCATAATAATTCATAAAGGAAACTTAGTGAAATTCAAAACAATATCACATCTACATAATGAAGAAGAAGAAGAAAATTATGTATTAATATAAGTGTCAGTGTCAGTAGTGTCAGTCTTGTGAAAATTTTTGAATTTTTCCTATCTTTTTTTTTATGACATATAATAATCGTATTATAACGCTGGGAAAATATTTAATAAATCGATAAAAGAAAGTGCTTTTACTCGCAAAATAAATTCGATTTTATCTCTATCAATCGTAAAACCACAACGGATGTTGAATTTATTCCGACAAATATAAATTTCTCAATATTCAGTTAAAATTCTAACTACGGAAAATGGCGGCAGGAAAATGGAAATGAACGAGGTAGGGGAGCCACGTCTTTACCGGAAATGTTCTTGCATTGGTTTAAGATGTAATTATTGAGATGCCAGCCAGCCTGTGTCGAGCGTACGGTACTTCGCTCGCTTATACCGGTAATATTAAGCCTCTATTTTCATTACGTTTCAATTTATTTATTTATTTTTTTTTTTTTTTTTTTTTTTTTTTTTTGTTATTTGTTCGTTACAGTTAGGCCGGCAATCGATAAAGAAAGATAGTTGTTTGTCCTTTGTCTTTTACAGCGCTGCTTTTTAATCTCCCACTAAACATCTTTTGTTTACGAAGATTAATTTATCGTCAAATCTCAAACTTGTCAAGTTTTCGGCATTATATTTATTCTATTTTATATAAATAATAATTATTTTTAAGATCCACTCTTGATGAATGCTGAAGATATTCATGAACATAGGACGTCAAAATTCTAACGTACTTGCATTATTTCAACGTTAAAACTCTTTTCAAACATTTAAAGAATACATTAAAATTTTACGCTTAAAAAATTTAAATGCAATATAAAACTGATTATAGTTAAACCGTTGTATATCTTAATTTTTTAGGTCAGAAGTATTGTTTTTATAAATCTGAATAAATTATTTTTGCAAGGTACTCTTACTTTTTTAGCCTTTTGGAAATATTCATAAGTTTGTTAATTTTACAAATTTTACAGAAAATTCTAAAGAAGAAATCTTACGTTCTTTCTGACTAATAATATATTCAAATAAATATTGAAATATTTAAAAAGAAGCACAAATTTAAATTTAAAAGTTTTTTTAGATATAAAATCATCATAAGAATGCGATAATAATAACAATAGAAAAATGGCAATAACAACAGCAATATTAATATTAATTATAATATTAAAAGGAAGTATCTATTTGTTTTTAAATATGGATATTTTATGCTACTTATGTTTTATAATAAATAGCATGCAGAGTTCAATGTAACGAAATATCGTTGCAAGCGATTAAAAATTATCATGCATATAAATTACATATGCATACGATAATGACTTGTACGATAATACGAAACATTACATCATCAGAGGATCCAAATAAACAACTCCACTTGAAAAATAAAATGCTCGGTTACGCAATGAAAAATTCCTCACAAAAGGTGTATAAATTTCAAGCAGACCGTCATGCAAATGAAACAAAAGACCGAATGAATCGTCCTGCCTCGTCATTATAAGCAACTATTCTCAATAAAGATCATTGCTTGTCACTATCCATAATGAAGAGTTGCGATTGCAATTGCACTTCGAGAAAAGATGGATAAAAAAATACGTATGAGAAGTAAAGTCAAGTAGCGTAGGACTTGCTTCTCTCTCTCTCTCTCTCTCTCTTTCTCTCTCTCGAGATCGAGTATTCGAAAGTTCGCTTAAGAGAAACGTAGACCATGAACTAGTGGATGGGGGGAGGGGGGAGTGGGAAGAAGATTTGCGGGCTGCGGGAGAGCATCGGCAGTAGTAGTAGAGGCATCCGCGCGCTCATTTCCGTTCTGGTGCTGTAGCGCACAGAGAGGGGGGGGGGAGGAGGAGAGATTGGCGGCGAAGGAGCAAGCGAGAAGGAGATGACGCGCTCCAGCTAACTCGCGAGATATTAATTCCGTGTTAGCGCCGAGGCGTGGGTGCTGGGGCGAAAACTACGTGCCGAGGGGTGCGAATCGCTAAGGCCTGAGTGGAGGTTGCTTGGTTGGCGGGACTGTGACGTCCTGTGAAGCTGGACGGGGATGGGCGTTTGGTAGTGGAGGGTGGGGGGGGGAGGCAGGGGTTTACAAATCAGAGATTAGCCGTAGTTAACTCAACTTGCTTAGTCAAACAGTTAATCAATAAACGATTATTTACATCGCGAACGTATGCATCTACGTACGTGTGCTGGAGCCTACATACTCTCTACTCACTTTTTTTTCACCCCTCGCCTATTATGGCCTACATAGGAAGGGGGTAAAGGAGATTTGTGTGCTTAGGCTTTTTGGGTGGAGAGTAGCCGAGGAATCGAGCACGATTTGAGGGAGATTTTTGTTCTGACGTTGGAGCATCGGAGAACCAAATCCCACTGTGACGACTTAATTAAGGCGAGTAAGAGAGAAGAGAAGGATGATATTGCGCCATATTTTCGATTGTTTGACATTTCCAAGGTTTTTCTACGATAAGTGTGCTTGTTCTGTAATATTGTACGACTATTTTTAAACTTTTAAATGTATAATTACTTTGCACGTGCCAGTCAATTGTTAAATTCATTGTACTCTTTACGATAAAACTACTCATTTAAAATTTATTTCTTATATAAAATTCGAGTTTAAAAATTTCAGCGATATTTCTCGTTATTAACTTCTTATTACCTTTTAACAGAATTTCAAATTAAATGAAGGAAACAAAGTGCACAGCTAGTTGAAAGAAATGAACTATTGAATAATTAAATAAAAAGAGTAGAATCGAATATTTTCATCGAGAATTGAAATTAAGTGAATTTTGCGACAATGAAATTTATTTCTCAAAATTCGACAAAAATTATATTTATTCCTTTAATATATAAAAATTTCGAATTAGTAACTAATATATGGTCGATAGTTTCGTACTGTTCGCCTCAGAGTTTTTTTTTCAATTCTTACCTCCATATTGATATATAAATTTAGTTTTCTCGAACTCGATGTATTCTATATTTTATGAATATTTTTTTATAATTTTTGAATTTCATTTCCAGATTAAGATCATTTGAAATCACAATCTCTTGAAAGTTTAATAAAAATTATAGAGGTAATAAAGTGATCATTTATATAAAGATGATTCTTAATTTTATTCCCATCATACTTTTTATCGGAAAAACGAATATTATCATCAGTAATAAATAATATCATTTTATCAACATTTCAATTGCCATTTGAATGAGCCAGTTTTTCATTAATATAGTTGTAACGCGCAATAAATGTGGTAAAATAATTTTGGCACTGTCATGAAGGAATTTTGGCATCTAAAATCCATTTATACATAATATCCTACTTGAGTTTATCCGAATAAGAGTAGGTCAGAACATAAAGCGGTAATTATATCCCGTAATTAAGCTCTTCATCAACATCACTAATGACTATGTCGTTTAGTACTCTGAGTTATGCTTAGTCGCAATCGGTTCATACGAACTTTGTACATTGAGATATCCATATCATTTTAGTAAGATAAATTTTTTACAATCATTGGATTAAAACGGATATTGTACACATGTCTTAGTGATTTTATGAATAATATATGTGAGGAATTTGATTTTTACAAAGTATTAATATTAGTTGCTATGAATAAATATGTTTGGACAACTGAAATAGTGGATTATATTTATCAATGTATACTTATAAGTATTGTGGACACTTTTTTGTGATCTTGTCAAATTGCCTTTTCTCGCAAAAGTAGAATGTAGAGAAAAATGCCAAACTTTAAATTTGGTTTATATATATATACAGTACTTTGTATGAAATCTATATAATTAGATTAGATTCATAGATATGTAAAATATCTCATACTGATAATTTATTTTCTATAATCTAGTAGTTTACACTGAATGGGGAAATTTAATCAGAAGATTGTTTATTGAGATGACTATTCGATTATTCTTTTAAGAAGAATTAACACTTGTAAATCAAACTTACTTACTCATAATTATTATTTATTCAATGGGTATATTAGCCTATGCGTCATTACCGATCCTTTACCCCTTACCATCATACAAATATTTTATACATTTTAACGAAAAAAACTCTCAATATTCCATTTCGTCGTTCTATACGACAACCCGATTTGGATCTCGTCGATCAGAATTACGAAACCACGGACGTCGGTCGGCCTGTCCGCGGAAAAACCGGACAAACGCCGCGCGGAAAAGGTACGTCAACGGCCTCTATTCGCTTGATACGGTAAAAAAAAAAAGGGAGACGAAAGCGAGTGCGAGAGAAGAAGACGGAGGACAAGAGACAGTGTGAGAGATAGATGGAGCGAGTCAGAAGGTGGCTGTGCAGCCGTGAGTGAGGGCTAGAGGAAAAGAGAGGGAATAGTTGCACGGAGGTAACAAAACGGAGATGGGGGCGGCTGGATGACTGTCGGCGGAAGCGTCGTCATGGCGACACATCGATCAGCCACCGCCGCCACCGCTACTGCCGCCTTTTGCGAGTACCAGTGAGAGTGAGAGAGTGGAATATATATATATATATATATATATATATATATATATATATATACGTACTTACGCATATATAAAGACAGTGAGATAGAGTGAGATAGAGTGAGATAGAGAGAGATAGAGAGAGATATACAGAGAGAGAGAGCGAGAGAGCGAGTTTGCATCCAGTCACACTGATACGCTATATCATGATTAGCTCACCTATGAATATCTTTCTCTTTCTCTCTCTCTCTCTCTCTCTCTCTCTCTCTCTCTCTCTCTCTCTCTAGCTCACTATTCCTTGAATTTATATGTACGAATGGCAAAGATAATGCCTTGACTCATAGAAAAGCGATTCTTTGGTTACAAAGAGATCGTACTCTGAAGCAATAAATATAATGCCCCTTTAATACGTAAAGGAAATATCTAGATCTTTCGAAAATTTGAATTCAACCAACCAAAAATTTGAATCTTTCCCTTTATAAAACTGAATACTCGTCTGTAAGGTTTATTATACCATTAGTGAAGCGGATTTCCTTTCGCTTTTATATGGTCTTTATTTCATATTGAGCGAATACTTTTATTTTATCCAGCGCAATTGGTTTATGTAAAGATTTAATGGTCATTTACTTATTTCGTGAAAATATTTTTTCATTTTGCATAAAACAATCGTCTCAACAATTATCTTGAAATCTTTTTCCAAGTAATTTTAATCAAATATTTTGTTAGTTTTAAATTTGGTGCCCATAATTTTATATGGTTAATTCGCTTTTGAATATTTTTAAATTACCGTAACGCCGTACTTACGCGATTGTTAAGAATAAGTAGTTTTTATTAAAGAATAAGAAGTAAACGTAAGTTTTTACGATTTCTTGAATAATTAGTTCTCTAAAGTCATAACTACTTACTCGTAACTTGTTATCATAAAAGTAGATTTCTCAGACGACCAATGCCAAGATATCACAAACTTATGCCTTAGCAAAAGTCCTAACGAAGTTTGTAATTACCCTTGCCCATACTACTAAATATCAGGATTTTTTCATTATAAAAAAATATTTAATTCTAGGCATTGGTATGCCTTCAATTAAAAAGACATCAATTTTAAATATTATTTTTTAATAATTTCTTTTATACGTAATATTGTAGAAATATATGAAAGGTTAAAATGATAAGAAAATTAATTCAAGTTAATGTTAATAATAATAATACTTGTATGTAAAAATGAAAAAAAAAAATTCTCTTCTTTCTTATAAGAAAAAAAATTAAATTTTCTTTTTTTTGCATTAGTAATATTTCAATAGAATTACATATTAGTTCTGCTGGAAAATATTTAAATGGAAAAATTTTGTATTAAAATTTTTATATTCAATGAAATATCAGGGAACTCTTAATTTTTAAAGGAAATCTATTATTTCTTTTTTTTTCTATTAGATTTACATCATCAAACAATAGTTGTCTTAATTCTAAATTTCAAAAAATATTAATTACATTTTGAAATAAATTTGTGTGCTCATTGAGAATCTACAAGATCGTAGCGAAGACAAAATAGGTCGTGGGATAATAAAATATAGGTCGACTTTTACAATGTGAAATGAAGATGTGAAAGAAAGTATGCATAGAAAGTAAATTACATTAAGCTATCATGTGCAATCTATTTGTAGAGTAACATTTAAACAAAGTACATTCAAAGTATGCTTAAATCAAGTGTCGAATGCGAATTCGATAATGCAGTGAAAGGGGTGAAAAATTGTTCTCAAATATTAATTTTAGATAAACCATAAGGTAGGTGATACGGTCGTCACACCACTTGAATATAAAAATTCAAACTAATTTACACTATTTAAGAGAAATATAAAAATCCCAGAAGATGTAATGGAAAAGTAGGAAGGAGCATCTAATGCAAAGAAAATGATCAATACAAGAAAAGAATAGAGATGCAAGGTAAACTAATTTTTTCTACAGGGAGACATAATTTTTAACATAAAGTTTAAAACTTAAGTTTCGTATAAAACGTATTTTCCTGGCGTTTAAATTTAAACAATGTATGGGCCGGCGATTAATAATCGCTGTACATTAAATGTCCAAATAAAAGCAGGCGAGCAGCGACAGCCGGATTTTCGCGGCGAGGGCCGTTGAGATAGAGAAAGAGAAAGATAAAACGACATAAAAAGAGAGCGGAGAACAGGATGCGGAGGAAAAAATAACCTTACAAAACGCGGAGGCGTTGATGCGACTGGGTGGTTGTGCGGGATCGATGCCAGTACAAACGCGGGTGGAGTATCGTCGAATGGAGCGGAGACGGCCGCAAAAGGGATGACAAAGAGGAGAGCGAGAGAGCGATGAGTAGTTTTACGTGTGTTCGCGCTCGTTCTCCTCACCGCGTTGTTGTCCCAGGGCTTTTCCATGACGGGAGGAGCTCCGGCGGGTCTGAATACCGCTGATTGTCCTGCACTCATCTTCTCTCTTTCACTCTCACGCTCTCTCGTTCACACACACACACACACACACACACGCGCGCGCGCGCGCGCGCACTCACTCACTCACGCTCTCTCTCTCTCTCTCTCTCTCTCTCTCTCTCTCTCTTCGACTCCCTTTCTCCGGCTCGTTTCTCGTTTATCTTCTATTTGTCTCTAGCGACTCTATTTCCATTGCCTCGCTGCCTTTAATATTTTACCTTTTCCTCCATTTTTCTATTGCGCCGCATCCACTATTTGCCCTTTGGTGCTTCTGATTTTTATTTTATTTTTTATAACGTCAGCTGTTGTTGAATCGCTGTGGCCCATCCCTAATAATTTCATACATAGTCTTCCTCTTTGTTTATATCCGTCATTTCCTATTCCCTATCAATTATTAGAAGGATTTGTTAGAAAAATTTATTTCAAATCTATTCTGCAGTTGTTTATCCATTTTATTCGTATTACGCTCATTTTCTATTACGGACTCGTCCTTCCAACTATTTATTAGCAATTCGTTCTTCTATAAATGAATATCATTCAATTTTATGGTACGATTATGGTCAGTTGGATAAACTTAAATAAATGCGATTGTAAATTTATATTACGGTTTTGAAAATGTATCCTTGGCTTATCGGAGCCTTTATCACATAAAATATAAATGTCGTTTCTAACGATTATACCGATAAAATAAATTTTTAATTAGCTCCATAAAATTATTATGGAAAGCTTAATATTTGCATATTACTTTCAATACCATTCGATCACATTCTAATTTAAATATTATTGAAAATATGTACAGAATTTAGCTTAAGTGATAATGTTTTTTACAAGTTTATAAACAATAGCATAAAGAAAACTCATTCAGACTTAGTGAGATGCAGTGATGTATAAATTCATTAATAATATTAATAAAGTTAAAATATAAAAATTTATTACTCAAAATTCAACTCAAATACATGTAATAAAATCATATATATTAAATTAGCTATTATTAACAAAACTGTTGTTTTCATTTACAATATTTCAAGCTGATTTTGCCATTATTAAGTTATCAGTTGTACGACTTACACTTGAGTGTAAAGAAATTTATGAACTAATAGCTTGTTTTTCCCGACGAAGAGTGCACAAAGCAAGTCAGTAATCGTTTTTATCAAGTTATATGATTGACATCAATTACTTTCTTTCGCTTTCTGGACAATCATATAAGTGCATTTTCTTCAATGCACTAATGTAATACATACAAAGTTTTTGCACTGTGCGCACTTTGAAAGGCAATGCTCATAATCAGCCGAGTTGAAACTTAATATTTTGCAATAAATAGATAATTACGTATTTGTTATCAAATATATACAATGGAGAGTACGCAACAGTGCACTCTGTGTGTGTGTGTGTGTGTGTGTGTGTGTGCGTGCATGCGTGCGTGCGTGTGTGTGTGTGTGCGCGCGCGCGTGTGTGTTTTGGTAGAAAACTGTCCGATATTTAAACCTATTATGAATTTTCACGAGAAATTTACAAATTAATAAAAGGTATCAAAATTTCAGCTAATTTCATCATCAACCACAATTCATCAAATTCAATTTACCACGATAAATAAGGCATTTCTTAATATCACCATTGTCTAAGAATTCAGTGAAAATCTTAAGTAATATGATAATAATTAAAAGTGATTAGTTTACTGAACAATTGTAACGATACACACGAAGTATCATTAATACCGATCTATCGTAATAAGTAATAATTATTTTTTGTTATAATTATAAAAATTGCCTTATACGAAGAAAATGCCTTTTTCAATGCAAACACGGGCCCATGTACACACGCATGCATGAACACAAGCGCGCGCGCGCGCACACACACACACGCACACGCACACGCACACACACACATATATCCTGGACGAGCATGAGAAAGCCAAAGACTCATCGGTGCATAAGTCGTCTTGTCTCTGCTGGTCGAGAGAGGCGTCACTACGGATAGAGAAGCAGAACAAGAAGAGAAAAAGTAGTGACGTAGTCTCCCACTGCTACTTCACGGCCCACTCGACGATAATGATGGCAATCAGACTCTCAGAAAAGATTTTCAGGAAATTCTCTCGCCTTTTTGTCAGCTCTTACAATCCCCTCCCCCACCCACCCTATCATCCTCCCCATCCCCCTTCCCTCTCCACAAACGTGCTACTCCCTACCAGTCGCCCCTTCGCTCTTTTCAACTCCTCGGATTCTTGCTGTGTACCTCAGCACTATGGGATAAGACGAATACCGCAAACATCTTTTCTAACTCCTTTCTTTCTCCACTCACTCGTACACATGCACATTAGCACGCTTTTGATGGATTTTTTTTTGGACCCTTCTCCCTTATTATTATTTTTTCTCTTTCTTTTTTTTTGTTTTTTGTTTTTTTTTTTTACATATCTTTTGTTTTCCTCGTGTTGATACTCTCCGACTAGTTTCCGACTCTCTAAAGTTATTGTACCGAGTATTTTGCCCTGACTTACCCTAAAAGTTCAAGCGACAGAGAAGTATATTAAGACGAGAGCTATTGTCGCTTTCTTAATAAGACTCATTATTTTGAAATTCTTTTTATTAATCAGAAGATGTTTGGGATATTTACTTTTAATGCGATTTTTAACTGTAAAAGTTTACGATTTAAACCCATGCACTTCAAAGAACAATAGTGCCTCCTTTCTCGAATACTTTGTCAATTTCATTAACGAGGCATTTTCAATTTCTTTCTATCTCTATTTAAGTTGGATTTTCGAGGATATTGCAAAGAGAGCCATCGTCATAAAATTTTAGTGCATTATTATTTCTATTCTTAATTTTCTCTTTAATTACTAAATATAATTTTCAATAAAGTTTTTTTTTATACTTATTCTTTTATAATTATGTTACGTAATATTCAATCTATTTTAACATTTTGCTATTTATATACTCAATGATTTCACATTAAGCATAGATATTTTCAAATACATGCGCTTATGTTACGCTTGATAACGTTTGGGCCTAAAATTCATTATCTGATTTCAATAAATCAGATAATTTAAGATAGTTAATAATAAAACGATAGTTAAATTTCATGATAAATAATATAAATTTAAGCTTATATTTACGTAATAATTATTCCCTTATAAATCGGTTATAAACGAATGAAATCTGTTATTTGAATTGAAATTCGTACGGCTGACACAATTGCACACCAATTGACTGTGACATAGAAATATTATTAATCAATGAACTCCAACATATGTGAATTATAATACACAGTAGCGCTTAATGTTTAACGAGACGTGTAAAAATGATGATAATCAGGAACACGAACTCGGACGGGACCGTCGGAAATTCAAAGGAAACTTCCCACGCCCCGTACAAAAGCTACCTGAAAAGAAAAAGGGTACAGGTCATAGCGCGAGTAGCTCCGTCATACACATAAATTTCCGAGCGTACGTCGACACAACTATTTTTCTCATCTTCAGGGAAGAAAGCGAGCCATCGATGCGTGTGATTTGTCGCAACACGTTCCCGTCACTGTGCGCATAAATATTACGAGCGTAAAAATGAAAATGAAAGAAAAGAAAGTGCGCCGAGGGGGAGATCGGCGCCGATATAATTTCCATAGGGCACCCCTTACGAAAAGACGCAAATCGGAATCACTCCTTCGCTGACGCAATATTAAGCGCACTCGCATGATTAAACGGCTAATGACCCCCCCCCCCCCCCTCCCCCCTCCCCCGGATAACTTTTGGTCGCGGGCGTACGAGCGCCGCGACGCGACGACGTCATCGATCGAGGCAGCCCGAGCGCCTCCATGGACGTCCCGATTGCTAGTTCCGCACTTTCGGCAGTTGATTGATCGATCGACGCCTCGACCCTTTATCCTTCCAAGTTTTTTTTTTTTATTATTTTTTATCTCTTCGCTTTCTTTATTACGGCCAGATGAAGCGATCGAGCGACGTGAATGGCGTTAACGAGATTTTACGGTTTTTCGAAAACGGAATTTCTTCCGTTGATTGGACGCAATGGAAAATGAGAAGTCCGAATGCTCAATCAATTTTTTTTTCCCACTCGAAGCTTTATTCCAAATTATTTAGGGAATTATTTAAGCGTCAAGAATTTCGCTCGATAATTGCAATAATTATGTATGATTTTGTAATAGACGCCGATTACAGTTTAAGACTTAAAATATTAACAATATTTTTTTCCACTATTACTTATTGGAACGAATTTGACGGACTTGGGAAATAGTAAAGTCGAGTTGTGTGGGTAACTACCTTTTTTCATACAAGTCTCTAAGCATAAGTAACATTTAAAATTTTTTAACATACGTCGATCCACATAAATATAAATACCTTTAACATTTTGATTAACCATTTATAACTGCCAATTATTAGAATTAAATTACATTATTAAATACTAGATAATGTCATATAGTTTAAATGTAATATAAATTTGTATCGCACAATTCAACTTACACATTAAGGATTTATACGTGTATTGAATAATCGGTAAATCGTAGCAATCATTATGTTAATGTTTAATTTTGAAATTAATGACTGTTTCATTTTGTAATATGCGAAGAGCATCAAATTATATTGAAAAAAAAAAATTTTTAAGCATTTCAAAGCTATATAATATACTAATAATAAATAAATAAATATTGTACATATATACATATTGTAGGAGCAAATCAATCGATGTTATTTAAAAAATATCTTTCTAGAAATTCATAACAATGAAATAGTAAATAGCAATTACTAACTAAACTTAACATTTTAGTAAAATTTTAAACGAACGAATGGCGTTTAACGAACTGCTAATAAAGAGAATGTAAAATAAGAGCGTAAAAATCAAGCTAAAATATTAATATGTGAAATAACTTTAAGTAGAGTAATGATGGAATAACTGTTGATTAGGTAATCTTAATTAGCCGCGTGAAGCCTAGTTTTTATTAATAACCCGACATTTATAAGTAATCCTCACAAATCTTTAAGATAATGTTACTACAAGCTCAATATAAAATTTGTTATGAGCCTGAGTTTTCAACTCGTTAAACGCATTTAATTTACGTTAATAAAATCGAATACGTCAATTGCACACACATTAATTATACACATACAATTATGTTAAAATTAGCTCAGCTTTTTATCTTCACTTAATAAGTAATGGTTAACTTTTACTATGCGTTATATTTATTCGTATGGTCGATGCTGGTAATTCATTGTCTTCGAGTTACGTTATACAATTATAATCTAATAGCGCGTTTAATGAAAATTGTGCAGATATAATTTTCAATGCGATAAGTGAGAATTTTTGAGTTTTATCGACATCCAGCAGACGCTAGATATATACATTAAGTAAAATAGTGCAAAGATTAATAATCATAAGCTCGTGAAAATTTGCAATTCCACTGATAATTGTTGCAGCAACAGTTCCACTCAACAAGATAGATCGTTACGACACTGCCATCTAGCACGAGCCTTTTGAAACCACTTTGGTAGAGATTTTACGACCCCTACACTGGGGTGGTTATCGATTTGCCGGAGCTGGGAAATTGATGAGAGAAATGAAAGTCTCGGTTGCGTTACGAGAATCTACTTGACCGATAACTGTTAATGCCAGGATATACTACTTATCGGCTGTACTTATTATTTATTAGGAGAGGTGCTCGATATCAGTATCAATATATTGCTTGAGATAAGAATAAGAGAGAAATTAATGAAAGATCTATAATAACGAAGCTTCTTTTACCGTTTGGAGGTGAAAAATAATTTGCCGCTGTTTAATATAAATATTTTGTTATTCTAATAATTTAGGGTAATATTATTGTATGGTTAGTATATAATTTTTATTAAATGATCCTCGTTGTATTTGCATGATCGCTATTCATCACTGATGACTAGACGTGTCCTCATACAATAACGATAATAATTCGTATTTTAATATCGATATTAAAATACTTGCTAATGTAATACGGACTCTAGTGCATTTCGTTGCACATAATAATTATCCGTGAGAACTTCGTATGAGATAAAAAAGGGAGATCGCCGTTTAGTCGTATGAATGTGCCGAGAATGCACGAATGGTCATCATAGAATCGGAGAGCAGCGCAAAATAGACGAAAAATAATCCAATTAATTTTGTTTTACGTGAGCTTGGCAGCCCCGAGGCCATGAAGTTTTCAAGCAGGGTAACCTATCAATACGTACGCGCTCAGACGATTTATATTTATTCAGAAGAGCAAGATAAGCGAGGCGGCTCAGTCTCGCCAATATTCCCTCCGTCTCACCAGTCATCATCTCACGCCTAGTCACGCCGCACATTTCGCTCTCCTTCTCTCTCCGCCCTCACGGCTCTTTCCCACCCGCCCCGGCCAGTTAGCAGTTTAACGAGGTTATTTCTAGAGGGCATAAAAAGCATGGGGCTAGTGAGGGGTTGCCGGAGAGGTTGCCGCGGGTTGGCGGGGGTAGTCGAGGGGGAGAAAAGCAGCCGGCCCCGCGCGAGGATGAATAATGATTGGCTGGGCGCGCGATCGGCGCCGATAGTCGAGCGATCGGCGGCACGGGTCACGTGATCGCCTAGCTCATCGAGTCCGCCGCTGCAGCGTCGAATTATTGTCATCGATACGGGGGCGGCTGATGGGGACAAGCGATTCCGTCCTCGAAAACAATGTTAGACTGGCTAGCGAATGTCGATGCACACGCGATCGCATCTTCTCGCAACGACGCGTGAGTGGAGCTGCTGCTTAATTGGATGGATCGGTACGGGAAATTGCTCGCGCATAATAGACAATTCTTAACTGCCTTAACAAAGTCCACGTGATTATTGGCGAGGCTGCGCGATCATTAATGCGCGTAGATTTTTCGCTCCCTGCTTACATTGAATACGCTGCTGTATCAATACGATGGATCGGCGCCGTACAATCAGGCGGCCTGAAAATTCACTCCCGACCAAATAAGCCGTCCATCACTCTATTTAAATAGGCTGCGCTGCGCAGTGAATAATATTAGAATAAATCTCAGGTCGATCCGAACTTTACGGATCATGTAATATATTATTATAAATTTTTACGTCCCATTTTCATACTATCTCAACTGGCTTTTTAAATTCATATTAAAATTAGCATTTGTTTTTTTCGAAACTAAACTGTTGGTACTTTAATAGATGTTGTTGATTCAATTATCATTATTACTAATATATGAATTGATCTGAACTTTTGGTTTACTTTATGTTAAGACACTTTACTTTTCTTTTTTTTTTTTAAAGATGCATAAATAATTCCTTCAATCGTGAATAACAAGAGCGAAAATTAAAGTGTCGATTAAATTAATCAATAATAATATTAAAATAATCTAAGATCATTATCATGTAGTTGCGTACTCGATAATTTACAATTTGGAAATTTTGTTAAATTTATCGCTACTGAGAATGCCCATTACGATCAATAATTATTTACAATAACTTTTATTCATATAAAGGAAGAAGAGCGTAGTTCATCGTTTCTCGAGTATATTATTATGATTATTCTTTTCATGAACCACATTTGCAAACCCTCATCCCTGGCGAATAAATCTCGAATCTAGATTCGAGCGATAATAGTTGAAAACGATCGCATTACAAGGACGGCGATGACGACGTGAAGCGTGTACGACACAGAGTATGCACGAAGATATGGTGAGTCGATAATCCTGCATGAATATTTTTGAGCGAATAGAGACAGAGATACAGATAGAGAGAGAGAGAGAGAGAGAGAGAGAAGAGAACGAGAATAAAAGCGAGACGGGAGCTTGGTAAGTGATCATAGCGAAAGGAGAACTGGAGAGAATGAGAGAGTACGAGAGAGAAAAAGAAAGAAGAAAATATCATCGGGTTAGTTTCACCCTCAGACGGCGTAGGATCGTACGCTTCCCTTTCGTTTATGTCCTACTCTTCGTTCCCTCTTGCATCCTCCTCGCGCCTTCTCGCATCAACAACGGGGGATGTGATATTGTGCCCTGGTGTTATAATTGCTCTGTCTCTCTTTCTCTTTGTCTGCGTCGACGGGCTCATCTGTGCTCGGTTAAATCGCATAGAAGAAACTGAAAATTGCAGTCTTCTAAACGATAATGCGAAAGGAATGGGTGAATAGTAATGGAAGAGAGAAGTCGTTGCAGTTTGGCTTGTCATCTTAAGGATTCTTTTGAATTTCTTTTTCCTTTGAAAAAGACTTACGATTTGTCGAGAAACTGCTCTGGAAATGTTTCGCTGCAGGTTGAAAATACGAAGGGGTTAAGATGATTCCTGTAGGTTTTGAATATTTTTAAGGCTTCGTTTATGATATATGATAATTACCGGGTTATAGTAAATTTTATCTTACTTTGAAAAAGCGGATGTAAAACATAAATCAATAGAAGGATTATAAATTAAATTATTCTCACAAATAGTTGAATTTTAATCTTAAAAGAATTTTGGAAGAAAAAATAATTGAAACTGAAGTTTCAAACTTTTCGGTCTAACGACTTCTTAAATACTTTTTAACTTTTTCATCAGCTCAACAGTTTTTATCATTGGATTATTAATTTAGACATTACAAGTAAATATGCGAATACATTATTCTTATAATTAAATGTAAAATTAGTTAAAAACTTTAATTTTCTAAATAAAAATACATATAAATATTCTTATTAAAATATAATATTACATATGGCTTATTAGAAACTTCAATAATGTTTTTAAATACAGTAATTTACAAAATAAGTCCAATGAAATATTATTTAACAAGCAAATATTAAAATCCATATATCAATTTAAATAAAATTAATTTAAATATTAATTAAAAACTTTTAATTATTGTGTAGACACATATATATAGAAACCAATTATATTAAGTAAAAAATCTGCTGATCATGTAAAAAGATATTTTTTATATTATTCAGAATATGGTAATATAGTTTGTAGAAAAATTATAGTAGTGAAAGATTTTTATTATATATTTATAAATATTTGTATAAATATTTATAAATCAATAAATGCTTTTCAAGCGTAAAAGTGATTTGTTAAGAAAAAATAAACACAATATGAAATAAGTATTGTGTATTATATAACGCAATACATCAATCTACTTTGTTCAAAAAATTAAAATATAGACTAAGCAAGTTCTTTTTATATTTTAGCGGAAAAATATTTTTATATGAAATATGTCATACGTGTTTGTTCATAATGTAGTTGTTTAAATTAATACAACAACAACAATGAATACATCAGTAATATAGATAATTCGATCGCGCAATATAATAGGAAACGTAGGCAAACTTCGATATCTATTGGATGACAGTAATAATTGTTAGAAGTAAACAAAGCAAAAAGCCAGGCTATTTCAACCGCGATGATTTATCATTTCTGTAGTAGGTACATCATAAAAAAAAGGGTAATAAAGGTCGAGGCGAAAGCTATTCTAACGAAATAGAGAAAATGTACGCGTGGCGCATATACGAATAATCGACGCGGGAGAGATAAAAGGAAAAACTTTGAAGATCAGCTCTCTATCTGCTTCACTCTAGCTCTCTTCGTTTTAAGCAAGAGATAGATAGAGAGAGAGAGAGAGAGAGAGAGAGAGAGAGAGTGAGAGAAGCGTAGATAAAGGGAGAGCGAGAGACGCAGCGAAGCAGGACGGCGGTAGCTAGTCGCACGCGCCGGAAGCGGAACCGAACATAGAGAGAGAGAGAGAGAGAGAGAGAGAGAGTGTGTGAGTGGAGTCGCGTGTCCCTGCCGTTACCGAACGGAACTATCATGATTAGTCACGGCAGTCAACATCGACGAGAGCGAAACCGGCCAGTGCTCCACACGCACACGCGTACGTATGCCCAGCGGGGGATGTAGCTATATTTCCTTTCCGCGCTTTCCCAGCCCAGGGGTTGACTCTCGATCACCAGTACAGAGAGAGAGAGAGAGAGAGAGAGAGAGAGAGAGAATAGATAAGTTGTGCCCGCGAATGTGCGTATATGCCAAATTCGCTGCAACCCGTGAGACTCTGGTGGGATATTTGTTTTTTTTCCTTACGTTTTAGCCAGGTCGATCCAATGCTAATGCTCAAAGATTTGCAGAGAAAAAAAAAGTCTCGCCAGTAATTGTCCTACGGGAATTTCCTTTCAAATTCTTCCATGAGTGCCGTCTTCTAATCGATATAAAGTAAAAAAAAAACAACATATATTGATAAGGGAGAGTGTTTAAGCTTGATTGCATTGCATCCCCATTTGTCTTTCTGGTCAGATTTCACTTCCTTTTGAATCTTACTATCAATCAATTACGTCAGACAATTATTTTTAACGTTTACGACGTCGTTAACTATAAAACAGATGGCTTCTATGCGTGGAGAAAATTTTTATTTCACGGTGAATTTAATTCGTTGGCAAAAGTTACCGAAAGTGTAAATAATCTTATATTTCTCCGTATCTTAAGTTTTTTCTATTCATCAATATTAGTGATCTTTTTGGGCTTTTTGCCACAAATATCAGATAGCTGTTGTATTTACGTTGATTGTCATTGATTATGAAGTTTATTTAACAAAATATACAGCATTATAGCATTAGTTCACAATTATGTTTTAATGACGTATTTATTAGATAAATGTAAGCGATTTAATTTCCTATAATCAATTGGAATTATATTCCTGAATTTATACCGAAAATATAGATAATAAATAATAGTTTGAATAACCGAATACAAAATTGACAATCACCTTAGAATAGACGAAAAATTCTTCTATAAATTTGTAAATATAAAAGTATCATTCAGTTGGATTAATATAGTCACTCTTTAATAAAATATATAAATCGTTAACAAAGTATCAAAAATATAGATAACGATAAAATAAACCTTAAATTACTATTATACTATAACTAAATTAACAAAATAAATGACTTAAAAAATCATATTTAATAAACAACAATAATATGTAATTGTAAATGTTGGATTGTTTTGAAGGATATAGAATTTAATTTGAATTTAGTTGACTATTGTATAATAATATTATTAATGTAAATATTTCTCAATATTTTATAAGTAAATTTATTATTAAGTAGTATAGTCTTTTTTACAAATTTCATATTTGAAAATATTCTCATTCAAGTTGAAACATATATATATATCACGTATTTAAAATAATAAAAATACCTTATACCTATTACCTAGGAACTATCCAAGAATATTTCAATAGTCATGTATCATCTGAAAAATAGTATTTATCCGTATAAAAAATACCTCACAATTCAATAATGGCAGTTATAGAATAAGGGCGTTCTATAAAGGTCGACGATATGGCTGCTCCTAAAATATAAAAGAACGTCATTTATGCTTCAACGAAAGTTATATATTCAAAAAGGGCCCTCGTATAAGTAACAAAGAATCACGGAATTAAAAAAGAAAAAAAAATAAATCTGTACCATTGACCAGGCGTTACACTCTTCTGCGAAATAAAGCGCAACGAAGTTAGGAAGATAACCGAGCGAGTGGCAAAAGGCTGCTCCTTCCTTCGCGGGGACTAAAGAAAGGCGACGCAATGTAGAGAGTGAGAGGCGAATAAGAGGAGAGCGAGGGCGAGAGCGAGAGCGAGAGAGAGAGAGAGAGAGAGAGAGAGAGAGAGAGAGAGCCAGAGGAAGAATTATGGAGAGTGAGAGAGTGGGTAAGAGTGAGGGTGAGGGGAGAGGCGGTTAGATAGGGAGGGTTTGCCGCGTATAGATCACCGGCGGAAGCCAAGGGGGCGCGTTGGCAGTGGCTTTTGTCCCGGGGTACGTACGTACGTGGGAGAGTAGTCGGGCGCAAAAGGGAGCAACGCCGCTTGAGGAAGAGAAAAAAGAAGTGAGAAGCCACCCGCGGCCAGTGCCACCCCACGGGTTAACCGATACCGGCAATTATCAGCACGCTGATCCACTCTCTTTCTCTCTCTCTCTCTCTCTCTCTCTCTCTCATTCTCGCTCTCCCGGCAGCTTTTAACACCGCATGATCGTAGAGTTCTCTATACGTGGTGCGATACTATCGCTCATCTCTCGTCGTGCATCATTCCGTGTAATTGCGCGCTCGAGAGGATTTTTCAGTTTGTGCGCGGATGCATGTGCGAGCCTGCGATACGGTAATTCACGGGCCCAACTGAATTCATTAATTACAAGGGTTATATTTTGAAACTCCCGTATTTCCACTCGGTAGTGCTGTGCGATGTTGCGCAATAGTGTCGTACGATAAGGATACGATGATTGCGTCATTGCGCAGTCCGTTGGCAAAATCATTATTGAACTCGTCGTAAACCGTCGTCTCTCGCTTAATCATCTATCTTTAATCTCGTAAACTTTACACTATCGTTGAGAAAAGTTTCTCTACTTTAATACTTTAATCTCTCAATGCGCCCGCGTTTCTCCGTTATTCATACTTCACGTATTCTCTCCATCTCTTTCGCTCCCTCCCTTTGCGCACATTTTCAGTTAAGAGCCGTAACCAATGGCTATATACCTGTGTCGTTATTATTAAACATCGGCCATTCTTGGCGCACGTGGCCGATGCTCCTCTACTCTCGATAAGGCTCTCGAGTCCTGGGAATTTACAGGGAAAGCGTTACATTGCCAATTATCACGATTGAGTTGTAACACAATGCTTGCAGTACACTTTGAATTAAGAGACTCTGAATCACGATGAGCTATTAGAATGCCAATTTTATTCTCTCTAGTACAGTCTGACCCCATCTACCGCATCGAATTGCGTGCGATCGTGTGCGTCTCGTGGATGAGCACGAGTGAACAAACTAGAAATATATATATATATATATATATATATATATATATATATTGGAACATTCATGTCCAGAAATTTTTACCTGATTTTTCATCTGAAATCAGCAATTAGCAGCAGGCGTTGATAGCAGGCAATGCGTTTGATGAAAAGAAAGGAAAGGAAAGCGGAAAGCGCAGGCTTTATTAATGATTAAAAGTATTGAAAATTTTGAGCATTGCATTGGATCGATTGCTTTAAATCAATTTAATTCAATTTAATTGGATTGAAAAATACAATACGAGTTAGTAAAATAATTCGGCTTATTTCAACATTTGCACTCGCTTTCCTTCATTCTCACATTAATTTGAAATTTAATTACGTAAGTTTCGATAATTATGTACGGGTAAAAATATTTGTACGCAATCACTTCTTATTAAATCTATTGCAGATACTATACGAGTAATGCCTCGTTTTGCTTAAATATCATTATTCATTTGTAATTGAAGGAATGTAAAAGTAAAGTACAAATAAAAGTAGCGCTTGCATATTGAAATATTTTAAATGAAAATTGATGCAGTGCAA
The DNA here is from genome assembly GCF_000503995.2 of Ceratosolen solmsi marchali. NCBI lineage: Eukaryota > Metazoa > Arthropoda > Insecta > Hymenoptera > Agaonidae > Ceratosolen > Ceratosolen solmsi. Next base: position 3,478,642 of record NW_011948428.1, read on the forward strand.
ATGTAATTGATTGAAAAAGAAATTCATATGTCTAGGGTACATATATTTATGTTTATTTATTAAAGGCAAACATCCATTACCGTGGCAAATATAAGTTGCTCTTACGATGATTATATTCCGCAATATTTACATAAAGTAATATAATTGCTACTTCGAACATATACAAGTGAAATTATAAGTATAGTTGGTACTATCAAAGTTGGAGAAAAAATTTGTCAATTAATGTGTCAAGTGATCTTAGGTTTTAATTTTATATAGGATTTTCTAATGCATAATCAGACGGAAATTTTATATTGTTTTTAGTCCATTGAAAAACTACATTTTCCAAACTATAGTTGATAAAAAGAACGTCAGAAATTACGAATGAATATGTTTTTACATCAGTGAAATTCTTAATTGAAGTGATACAAAAAATATAAAATATTGAATAAGAAATCAAACCGATCCGTAAAAGAATTATTTCTCAATAAAATATTTTTGACTGTAAATCCGCAACAAGTTATCGCGTCATATTACTGTTGTGACATCTTTTTACATGTTCCTCTGGATAGTTAAAATTTTATATTGAAAATTCTATAAATATATATATATATATATATATATATCGTATCTTCCTAGACACATAAATATCGATGAAAGTACTTGTAATCTACGAGCAGATAAGAGATTTTTTTTTTATTTTTTCGATCAATCAATATTAGTTTAATTAAATTTAATAAAATTGTTGTCTAATTTTATCATCCGAGTATTGAATGCATTTTGTTAAAGAAAATAGTTTTCAGAATTCAAAAAATGGTGAGGCCAATGTGAAATATAGTAAAAGGAAGTCAACTGCTGCGATAGCGTAGTTTAAGAGACAAGACGTTAAGTTTAACAAAATACAGGACGATTTTGTTCACGGAGTGAATATTTAAAACTGACGATTTATTCAATCACCACATAAGTTATGAAAAATATGTAATTTAAACTACAGGGATAATTTCTGAAATTATGTTCTAGAATAAATGTCTCGTACCAAGGAACATGAATTATCTCTCAAGCATGTAAAAGAAATTATGTATTTTTAACATTTTCATCCTAAAAATCAGCAATTTATAAACTTCCAGAGAATAGTTGACGGCCAAATATCTTAAAAGAAAATGTTTTTAAAGAGGTAATAGGCCAGGATATTATTGTTCATTTTGAACTCTTTGATTGGTATCGAAAGCCCTTAGACTCTTGGAAAAAAGTAACAAGCATGCAAGTTTATCATGAGGAGATGAGATTTCATTGAATAAAAGAGCATTAATATTTGTCCAGATCAATAGCGTCTTCTTTAAAAATTTAAGTTCTATTCGGTAGCAATAAGGGTGTAGGGAGTGTCGAAGGCTCCGCGAGCTCTTGCATACACAATCTACGGTTCGTTGGTAAGGAGTGTAAGAGTGCCGGAGGGTGGATTATCCCAGGCGACGATACACGGAGGCCGTAGTCAGAGATAGGGAGACTGAAAAACGTGGCTATAGACGAGGAGAAACCCTCCTGAGGCCGAAAGCTCTGCCAGAGCGATCAAGAGAATGAGAGAGAGAGAAAGACAGAAGCGAGCACGAGGTACACAGGATAGGTAGAGATAGGGATGCTGAAAGCGTGGCTTTAGCCAGGCAGCCCGGAAAGACGAAAACCAAGAGAGAGCGCGAGACAAGAGACGGAGAAAGAAAGACAGAGTAAGAGAGTTGGAGAGCGAGAGAGCACAAAAGATATAACCAGAGAGTAAGTGAGAGATTTGGGAGGGAATTGTGAAGGAAACTTATCTGGAACCTCTCGCTTTCTCTCACTCTCTCTCTCTCTCTCTCTCTCTCTCTTTCTCTTTCTGTTTCTGTCTCTATCTTTCTGTTTTTCTCTTAATCTTTCTCTCACTCTCTCTGACGCTTTATCTTTCTTTCTCTTTCTCTTTTTCGCTATCTCGCTTGGACTTCGCTAGTGGGGGCAGGAGGGGGTCGTTGCAAGAGAGACAGAGAGGGTGGCGTGAATCGGGGCTGGGTCTGTCGCCATGGATACCAGGACTCCTCTCTCGCTCTTCTCTCTTCTCTCTTCTCTCTTCTTTCTCTCTTTCC
>NW_011948428.1:3480749-3496486 GCF_000503995.2 Ceratosolen solmsi marchali
CCTCCCTTCCCCCCCCCCCCCCTACCTCCTCTTGCTACGACTAAACCTCTCTCGCCCCCCCTCAATCGTTAGTGCAGTAAACCCACCTTCTCGACTTGTCGCGGGGACCCGCAGCAGCCCGGCCGCCATCATCGACACGCGAGCCTCTCCGAAACCCACCATCTTGCCGTTTTATCTGTTATTTCCCTACGTTCTTGGCTCCTTTGCTAGAATTGGAATCTACGCGCCCAGCTTTTTTGCACATTATTTGAGGTCATAGGCGTCGATACCTTTATTAAGTATAATGTTCATGTCCATTTGATAGATCGAGAGGAATTTTGATGAGATATTTTTTAATGTTTACGGATATATGGATGTGGTTTTTCCGACTAAGGATTTTTTTTTTTATAATTATATATAATGTTAGACATACCATTATTAGTGATATACTTTTATGTCATAAAGTATTTAAAATTCTCATTTTCATTTCAATATCAAATATAAATTTCTTTAAATAATTCGGATTCTTCTAATATCTAGATATCATGAACATGTAAATAAATAGAAATAGTATAATTTTACAAATAAATTGAAGAAACGTGATTTTAAGTTTAATACACGAAGTTGATCCCCAGTAGGAAAGGTTGTTTTTCTGCTTCGACGGTTCAATGGTTTATTCATGATGAGAATGGTTTGTTTCATGTTGTAGGACAGTAAATATCGCTTTCATGTTACTGACCATTTCATGTGTATTTTATCTTCGATAAATGTATTTATAAAGGGGACATATTGTACTGATTATTCCAAGCATTATTAATCTTACAAATCAATATGTTCTTAAAATTAAAAATACTGTTTCTATAAGCTTTTAAACATTGAAAAGATTGGATATTTCATTTATCCCGAAACTTATTTATTTTCCTTACCAAACCATTGTCTTACATAATTTTTTTTTTTTTTACATATAATATAAGTTACTTACTAACTTTATTGTAAATAAAAGTATATCTTTCATTCATAGTATTTTATTAATTCTTATATAACTAATACTTGTCCGAAATATATAAAGTATAACAAAACAAACAAAGTTTGTAAGAAAGCAATGGCAATTTTCATATGATACGTAAACGATTACGATTTTTCAAAATCTTTTTCTATAATAGTAAAATCTAGTAAGAAATGAAATTAAACGTAAAAAAGGTTTTGCCACAATTTACATTTTAAACGCATTTACCAATTTTTAACTGCCATGTTGGATTAAAAGTCACAGATAGAAAAAAATTCGTACAAATAATGACCAAAATGCTTATTATGAAATTTTACATAAGAAACTACAATACATTAATTTAATTTACAATCATTTAATTTATATATTGATATAGTATTGAGGTGTAAATATGCATATGTAAATTCATGGACAAGCGATGAATTTAATTTTAGCTTGTGTGGTTGATAGTAACTATTTGGCGGTGTGTTGTTAGATAGCAATTGAATAACCTAATAACACGATTTTCACCCACCGTCAGGAGTAATTAGTATTCTGTCATTAAAATCTCACAATGAGTGAGTGAGTGAGTGAGTGAGTGGGGGGGGGTAACATCGACGTTGCTATATTTCGGTGTAAAAAAAAAAAAAAACAAAAAACACAATCGGAAATCGGCGACATCGAGGCAAGCACTCGGATGCTGTAGTATCGACACTCTCTCCTTCCCTCTCAATTCTTTCAACTCGCTGGTAACTACTCTACTTGACAAATTATTGCGCTCTTGTGGACTCTCGTATCGTCTCTTTTTTCCCAGCGCTGTGCACTTCTGCTCTTTTCATTGTCAACCATTTAAATATTATTCTTTTGTTCTTATGAATACTTATCACACGAAGAGAACGTACGAACCACTTGCGTGATTTAATATTGAAAAAGGTGAGAAAATTCTAAATACCATGTAAACCATTGCATTATTCGTCGTTTAATTTATTATTCATTTTTTTGAAAATTTATAAAAAAAAAATAGTCAATTTTATTGTAGCATAATGTATTAATATTAATGCTTTGGATATTTATAAAACATTGATAATTTTTTTTTATAATTTATGCTATTAGTTTTTAATAATACGTAATTAAATTTAGTATTTTTCCAAGTTAAGTTTATAAAATTCTATCTTATTTTTCATACGCTGTGGTTTCGATTATTATGAATTTAAATGTGAAAAATGAAATATGAAAATCAAATATTTCAATTCATCATTAATCATATGTATAGTAGTATAATAATCTGTTGCGATTACGAATAAAATCTATAATTACCTAAAGTTGAAAAAACATAGTATTACTAATATAAATAGTTTTTTTTTCAAATTTTCTTCGAATCTTAAGTTCTGTATGAATAATCATTATTATTGTACAGCATTATAAAAATTAAAATCAGAATAAACGTCGCCATATTTTTTAATCATTCATTCCAACATGAACAATGTATAGGAACGAATAGTGGATTTAATTTTTATATTAAAAAATCATGTATTCTTATAAATTTTTTATTATTTAGAAAAATTAATAAATAAATAATTTCAAGTTTCATTTACATCATATATCTTATCCTTAATAATCTATTAGCTAATTAAAAATTTATGGCAAAGTTAAATACGGAAACGGGCCGGCTTTTAAATATATATAGAAATATTTTTTTCTTAATTTAAAGCTTTCGAGATAGTATGGAAAATTTTTTAACAAAATACAAAAACAATTTTCACCAACTTATTCATGATTTTGTGATCTAAATAAAAATAGAATATTTGGTTACATTATGTTCTATCGTGTCAATTCGTTTCGTCTCAATGTATTGAAATTTGCCAATGATACAATATTATTTAAAAGTAGTAACATGATTATAATGATTTTTTTTTTTTTTTTTTTTTTTTTTTTTTTTTTTGTATGTCATTATAGAATTTTTTGTTTAATCTGTTCTGTTAATGTAGATATATAAAAAAAGTTTTATTATTTATAATTATTTTAATTTAATTTATTGAGTTAATTATATTTAATTTTAATAAGAAAAGTATTAGTTTGATTTACGTGTAACTTTAATTAACTAATGCAGAAAGAGCAAAGTGAAACATATCGCTGTAACATAATAAAAATATATAAAACAATGATTTAAGAAATTTATAATATTTTCGTAATATACGACCCTATTGTTCAAAAATCTCGAGATGCAACATTGATTTTATTAAAATACTGAAAATATATAACATTATTAGTATATAAAACCTGAAGCATCAATTTTCTTATAAAATATGGTACGTAATAATTAAAGTAAATTACTATTACAATACCTGAAAAGGGTCATTTTCACCTAAGTGACAGTAATGGAAAGGAAAAAGAAATCTATTTACGAATTTATGAAGTTATTTCTCCATTATTTATAACTATAAAATATTGTAATATTTCCTTATTAAATTTTATTATTATGTAAAAAGCATAATTCGATTTTCGTAGTATATACTTTGATAATATATGGCGCTACAAAATTGATTCTCTAGTCAAGAGGAATAGGAATGTAAGAAAGATTTTAATATTAGAATTAAAAAATTGTCAGTTATCGTTTGGTTAAATATGTTAAAATATTATTGAAGTCACTATAAATTTATTTTAATGACATTATAGTCAGTAGAGTGTAGAGTAGGAAATAACATATCAGAATCGTTCAAGATCCTCGATAGATTAAAACAGAACGACGCCATATCACATCTCTTATTCAATTTAGTTTTAAAATACGTTATCAGATTCATACAGGAGTAAAGTACGGGTAATTTAAATGATTTAAGTAAAGTATTATCGTTTAAAAAATGGTATAATTTTAGTAGTTGATAAAGAAGTCATACCTAACTAAAATGCATAACTCTTATTTAAGCAGAAAGAAGAGATATTATTAGAGCTAAGCTAATGGCAAATTAAATCAATGATTACCGATAAGAGAAATTATTAGCCGAAGACAGTAATAAATTAAACGTAGAAGACTAAAACTTATTCACAATACTTGATATCAGAGCGGAGCAGAAGTGTATTTCTTTGCTAACGATGACTACATTCGTAAATCCGATGTTTATTTATATAAGAAATGCATCTAAAATAATTAGTTATGGAAAGCGTTATTTAAGAATTTTAATGAAATTTTAATGTATTTAATTATCGACACGATTGTCAATGATCTTAATTAAATCAATAATTTTCATATGGAAGAAAATGTTGTTGAAAGTATGTAATTCATGAATTTAGATAGATTAATAAAATTAATAGAAATTACTGTATAGAAAGTTCGTCCGTATGAATTATTATTTGACGAAAAAGTAATGCGCACGAGTAATTAAAATACTATATATTTGATAAAAATTACAAAGCTTTATTGTTAATTTCAATGTTAATTACCAAAATTAGTAATTATAAGTATACGGAGTAATTATAAGTACGGATATTAATAATAATTTTAAAACACATGTTTTTTGTATCTATTTATTCGAAAAATTGTCCTTACTATTTTGTACTTACAATATTCATAAGCTACATTTATCTTTAAATAAAAATATTTATGAAAATTTTAGGACCCTTTTGAATCAAAATTAGTTAAGATTTTATTTTCATACATTTGTCTACCCTATATCGTTAATAATGACATTTAAAATACAAATCTGTGTTAATAGGGAAATATAATATATTATAGTTATAGTAAAAATTACGGGTCGCACAGATTTCATCATTGAAAGCTACATCAATAGTCAAAGTGGTAGTTAATTACGAGGGGCGGGCGGGGGGGGCGGCAGAGCTGTTGAGATCCTTATGTAAATTGTAAAGATATCATATGAAAATTGTAAAAGAACACGCATAGCCTGTGTAACAATAAGGTTGAGTAAAGTTACATAGTCTCAAAAATGTTAAAAGGGTGTACGAAAGAAGTTTTTCTCATAACTATAATTCGACTATAATAGAAATTAATAAACATTTTTTATTATAAATTTAGCTTTTGAATGCAATATTAGAGATATGTATTTTCTTCCTTTTTTGCATAATGGCTTTGTAAAATCTGTTCCTAAGCTACTTTATTATTATTGTATTAAAGGATTAAATTACACTTAACCAACTAAACTACAAATTATTACTCATAACAAGAACATATTAATTTACACTGGTAATTAAAGGTATGTATTTTTTAGTTGCTATTTTTCAGCCGAGAATTGTTTGCTTAAGAAAAACAAAATCACGCAAGTTTATGTGGCTGCCGTAGACAGGAAGCACGATACCTTCGAGATAACGTCCGCTTAAAGTCCTGAATAACCAACACACCGGCTTTTCCATATCCACTCAAATTCATAATTGCGACAACAACACAATGTATTTGTGATCATCGCGTCTCTATTCGCGGGACTTTATCCTTCTCGCTTACAAACCAACAACGGCCGAATGACATTTAATAAATCTGGGCCGAGACTGAGGCGCATTAAAGCGCAAAAGCCGATAATGCGTCTGTCTAAGCCAAGAGCGAACGATCGTTAAGCGCAGGGAGGCGTTTCGTCGGTGTAACAGCGCCACTGAAAATAACGAAATGGTGCGTTCGCACTCACCGGTGATGGAGGCCGTGGGCGAGATGGCGGATGGATTGGCGCGTGGCGGGGGGGAGAATGCGCCGGCCAAGTATCCGCCCCGGTCGGCCAAGGCCTGCTTGGCCTTCTCGACGCTCTGCTTGAGCTGCTGGAAGGTGCTGCCGCAGGTGAGACCTCGGTAGCTCCAGTTCTCCTGCTTGATGCCACCGCCCGCGGCAACGATTCCACCGCCCACGCCGCCTCCGCCCGTAGACGCGGAGCCGCCGCCGGCGATGCCACCCCCGCCGCCCGCCGAGACGCCGCCAGCAGTCGGTCCTTTTAGATCGAGCGCACCTGCGTACGAACAGCTAGTGCTGTCGTACATCACCAAAGTGCCCCTGCAAGAGTGAGAAAAGAGGGTAAGTTGACGGAGGTCCGTTGTGCCTTGGCGACTTATGGCTAAACAAAAATGTTCGTCTTCTGTTCAGTCGTGCCTAAGGGAATTCTCTTCCATTTCCAATCTCAAGGAGAATAGAGATAGAGCCATTGCAACATTCAGAATTTTTTTTTCTAAATTATCGAATATTTTACTCGGAGGTAATAATAAAGGCTGATAAGAAGGAGGCTTCTTGATTAACATAATTTATCATTTTAATTGCGCGTACATTACTTTAGAGTAATTACGTTGATATTTATGATACCTTTGAGGTGATTATTATGCCGTAAAGCGTGAATTTAAGTAAGTAATTGTTAGTGACTTTATCAATATTTAAACAAATTCTCGTCACTGAGTGGCTCAAATTACGAGGACAATGAACTTATAGTAAATTACTGAAGCGTAAATTATTAGTCCCAAATCTACGGTTGCAACTGCTTGAAAAAATGCAAGTAAATGTATGATGATCTTTAATATCTTGTACGTTAATAGCATTAGTCTCTAATAAAAATAGATCACATTGAAGATTGAGATATATGAGAGTCTTGCATTTCTTTCATTATACTGTCGAGAAAATATCTTTTTTATTTTTCAGCAGTAAATTTTAAGGGTAAAAAATACAAAATAATTTGCTTGACTAGAATTAGATTAATTTCAATCATAATTTTTATATAACACTACGTCTACTCTCGTTATGGCGCGGAATAAGCAAGGAGTACATTGCTGTATTTTAACAAAATAAAACAACAGTTGTATACAGTAATATCCTTGTCAATCATCTTAAAACCCTTATAGACATAAATGCCGAAGAATTAGAGTTGAAAATAATTGATACTTCAAACTAAAAAAGCGCAGCAGTAAGTAAGCAGTGGTATGGGAATAAAATGAAATATATGTGAAACGAATTCGTTTTAACGAGGCCCGGAGCACTTATTTAAATAGTAAACTCAGGATTTAACGTCTATTAACGTATTCAATTAAATGTTGAGAAGAAAATGAGTAGTAATTCTTGAAGGCTCCACAACTGTCGACACATTCAAATATCCATGTTATACATATTATTTTATATGCATGAGCTAACGGCTCATTCATTTTCAACGTTTACGTTTATAGATCGCGCTCACATGCATTTGAGGACATGTAATTGTATCATTAGAGTTTAGAAGCCACCCGAGTATGAAATAGCCTCGTTCACAAAGAAATTTATCTAATACGGCTGATATTGCACTGTGCCCACATTCTCAAAACTTTGAAACACAGTATTGAAAATTATACAGCGTGCATTCGCGGAGCATTTTAATACTTATTTAAATAATATTGTGTATAATTAATTTATTTATAAATGTTTATGACTACTCAAATCCATTTAAATGATAAAATCAACGAATCTTGTATGCTAATGCAGAGAAGATTAATCGTTTTTGAAAATTCTTCATACTCAATAAATTAATTCAAGAATTAAGTGCAATGTTATTTTATTAATATAAAAAGGAAAAATTGAATGTTTCACGTTATTCAAAATTTTAATAAAAATATACAAATGTCTCTTGAATTAAACTATGATATTTTAATGTTAATATTCATATATTTTTTTGTCAAAAATTGATATAATTATTCATTGATATACAATAAATTATATTCTTTAATATTCATTTATCGATGCTTTTATTACTAAGTCTCATTTACATTCAATATCATTTATATAAAAAATTTCATTTAATTGATAAAATAATGTTAATTATATGACAGTCAAAATTTATTATACACACACACACACACACACACACACACACACACACACATATATATATATGTGATATGATGATATATATATATATATATATAATAATAATAATAATAATAATAATAATAATAATAATAATAAGAGCGTGTATTCAAATTTGCGCCAGAAAAATGTTTAATTAATGATAATTATATTATTCTGTGATTTACATTGTACTTCAGTTAATTGTTCAATTACAAATCCAAATAATATTATTTTAGCAAGCTCCAAGCTCAATATAATTATTACTAATTAAGTAATCGCTTTGATGTACTCTGTTCTGCATAATACATCATAGTAGAATTCGCAATCATTTGGAATCATTCTTATTCCCTGTCCATGCTTCAGAGGATAACAAACAACAACGTCATCTAATCATTTGTCTTAATCATATTATTTACGAGCAGTTAACTCATTTATAAGCTACTTCAAAAGCTAAATTTTTACAATTATTTATGTTTGGTCAACAAACGAATGACAAAATGTACGTAGGGGCTATTGTAATGATCGATATATTCTCCTTCTAGAAAAAATTTATCCATCTGAATTTATTGTTTGTTTTATCGCTGTAAGTACACTGTAAATATATTGCGTGGAAATATGTCTAATAACGGTTATTACGATGAAATTAATTAACAAATCTAAGTATTTATAAAATAATAATTTATAAAATTTATTGGAACGAGTTGCAAAAAATATTCATTCCTTAAATTTATTTATCGTATTTAACGTATTTATCGTATAAACAATAATATTTTATTGATTACTTATCGCTAAATTAAATTTTCGGTCACTAAACAGAAAGTTTGAAAACAAAAATTATCTATTTTAATTCATATTAAATTGAACAATTACATGACACAATTTGTCTATGCATTTTTAATGTGGGGCTATAAGATGATAATATAATTATTATTTGATTATGAATAAACAATGACTTACTTCATTATATTGACAAATAGATTATTAATCATAATCATTTTAAAAGTAAATTAAAAAAAAATATATTCAAATATATAATTCGAAAATTTTATCCGAATGAAATTTATTATATCTTTGGAATTAGAATAAAATTATAAATAATTTAGAAGTCTAGCATTTGTTTTTAATTAATATTAAATACAATTTTTATAAGAACTCTAGTTTTATCGTATTTTTTATTCATTACGTAGTCCCGATTATAGGTTTGATTCTTTAAATGGAGTGGTGGTTATGTCACGAATATTAAGAAAAAAATATAATTAAACGCTTTAAAACAGCACTCGTATTTCCATATCCGTTGTAGTCGTTATTTGTAATTCGCTCAGAATAAGGCTGTTTATAAGGAATTTTTATATCTTTATATCACTTTGTTGAAATAATGCAAAATTGTCAGTGTTTAAATAATATATATATATATATATATATATATATATATATATATATATATATATAAAGAAAAAGAAAGAAATAAATGATTAAAAAAAGAAGAAAAAATTGTGTAAAAAATTGAAAATATTATATTATTTTGATTTTAAATAATGCGTTTACACTATTTGACGCAAATAAACGAAAAAAAATATTTTTTTTTTAACCATTTAACCATTTTATTTTTACCATATTTTAACCATTAAAACCATTGATATTATAGTATGACGATAAGCCAATATCCAACGCACAAAAATATCAAGGACGTCAGTTTTTCCTATTGTTTTTTAAATTATTAAACAATCGTGGTAAAATAATAATCGCTCCAAATAAATATCGATTATTCGGCTCGAATTTCTAATGGTCATTTAACCAAGTATCTTTCATTCTTCTATGGCAATTTAATTTTGAACTTTCATCATATCGAGCTACCATATTAATCATCTTCATTTTCTCGTTAAAAATTATGCTATTCGAATGTTAATATGTGAGTTATTTTTAAATCGTCGTGACATATACTTCTTTAAGATGATATTGATTATTCATAAAATGACTTGCTAAATCTCTAAACGCAACTTTTGCATAAAAAAAATTTCCTTTCAAAGCATTAGAGACAATTAAAAATAAAGATTTACAACTTTGGCCCTCGATTCTGGCGGCTCTAAAAATTCCGACCATACACTTCAATTATCCATCAGCAACCAAAATAATCTAAGCACATCATATCGTAACGTCTTATCACGCAGAATGCCGCGCAAGTTACGCAATGGAAAAGCTCGTCGACGATTCCACTGAAATTTCACTGCGAGCGAACACAATATGAACTCGCACATACGTAAGGAAATTGCACTCCCCAACTTGCACCATACCAGCTCGACTTTCACGTACTCGACACACGCGCAGGACAAATGAGCTTTGCTGAGCTCATGGAACAACGCACCCAGGAGGACAGTTTCCAGCTCGTCAACCTACGGCCGAGCATCATAACACTCTCCTTACAAATCCTAGATTATTAAAATCAATAGAGTAATGCAGCAGGCCGTGAGGTGTCGTGCACCCCCGAGGTGCAGTAAATTCCCTACAATAACAGTGGCCGTTCCGGTCGCGCGCATCGCCGTAATCAGCGCGTCAACGTCATTGCGCAACTCGTTTCGTAAAGGCTCGGCTTTTGGCCCGGCGGTACGTCGTACCTGCGACCGTGCAGAAGCTGATGGCGAGCCTCGTACCGCGGTTAGGTTGCAACTGAGGACAAGGCTGCTGCTAGAACTACTGATGCTGTTGTTGCTGCTGCTACTGCTGCTGCTGCTGCTGCTGCCGTGGACGCCGCCGACGCAATCGACAATTGCCTACTTCCGGGCCTCATTACATCACTCTCTTACTCTGTTAACGCTCGCCGGAAATGGTTCGCTGCCACCGCTGTTGCCGCCGTCGCCGCCGTAGCTGCCTCCTCGTCTCGCCCGCATAACGGCTCCCCACGCGTCGCGCTATTTCAATGCGAGAGACGATGCACGTGGTGGGATTTTTCGGTGGATCGAGGTGAACGGCTTTCTTCTTCTTTTTTTCTTTTTATTGAGGTGCGAAGGTCCGTATTCGCGAGGAGCATATGTGTCGCGAGAATCTACGCCTTTGTTTAGAACGGCTACACGTTTGGGCTATTACGCAAGTTGGTCTGTGTTGCGTATGCAACGAAGATAATGGAGTGTAATTATCGTTAAGAATGTTTGAAGAGATGCAAGGAAATTAAAAAGTATCATACCGTAGAATGCATCGTGTTGTAATTAGAACATTATAAGGTACAAATGATGTCGTCAGAGCATAATAATATATATTGGACAGACATTAGCGACACTTTTTTTTATATAGAAATAGCACTTTCATAAAATTTGTATTTCTTTTGAACTTGGATAGGAAAAATTATTTAATAATAATAATAAGTTTATCGAACTGTCAAGTAAATGTTATTTTGTATTGGCCAATAGATAAACATGGATTTTTAAGATACTATGAAGAAAAATTAGTATTAAATTAAAATAAATTTATAAGAAAGAATATTATTTTTATCTAGAAGCCAAGACGAATAGTCAAAATTGACAATTTTAACGTCAGAGAGTAAAGATTAGTCGAAGAGTCAAATGTAATGATGATTGTGTTAGTTAATATTATAAAAATTGCAAATCAAAGGTATCTATTCGAGAATTCTGTTGGCTCTATTGGTAAAACAATTGTTTTTCTTTAAATTATAAAACATTTTTGCATGTTATACAGTCATTTTTTAATAATTTATGACATTTATACAAACAAATATTTTGTTTACCAAAGTACCTTAATGAACAGGAAAATCAAATAAGATCAAAGTTTATCACTTTGATACAAAAAAAAAAAAAAAAAAAAAAAAAAAAAAAAACTTAACAAATGCCATATCTATATTTATAAATATACATCTGCATTTATGCATAAACACATACATGCATTCACATGTGTGTATATATATATACATCTATGTATATATATATATATAAATTTGAATCCATGTCATTTGGTTTACATGTTATCGCATGATGAATATGATAAGTATGATATGAATAATTCGTACAAGACGTATAAAAGTTCATCAACAGTATCAATCAAAATTCACAACAATCTTACTATGTACTTGACAATCTTGACAATTAAAATTAGCGGCTCACATGCGTATTAATAAAAGACAGGATTGCCGCGTACACTTTAAAAAAAAAAAAAATGTGTCTCATTCGAAGTGGCGAACGAGACAAAGAGAGCGAGGTCAGAAAAAAGCTCAATTCAATGTTAAATATGCGATAGTCTGGGCCCTTGGAGCTTTCGCGGTTGTGTCATCGAGTGAAATGGACAGAGAGAAGGCGAGGTAAAAAGAAGAATCTCTCGCCCAGTAAGCAGTACAGTACTTCATCCTGGCATTACACAAGTGGGATTTGCCCTTCTTTCGACGGAGACAGAAAAAAAAACCAATGCCGGATGAGAAGTGTTGTATCGCGGGCGTTGCACACGTGGCCTCGTGTCACGGCAACGGTGCTTGATCCTTGTCTACCAAATTTACGGGCGCGAGTGCATTTTTTCCCATTTTCGTATAAAAGGTTTTAGCCGGTTTTTGCGTTCGCGCCAACGCCACCCTTCTCTATTTTGCTCACTTTTTTTACAGGAATGAGAACGTACGAAGCGCCTGACCCGCGCGAGCTATGGCTTTTGTTTTTTTTTTTTTTTGAGCCTCGGCAAATTCTCGAATGAGAGTAAATCATACGACAGTGTGCGTTTGTGCTCCTCCTCTAATAACTCTACCCTTATTTTTAATGGCAATTATATATATATATATATCTGCGTTTATGTATGTGATTGCGTTTGCGCGCGCGTCTCTATCATGCATCGCTATACGTTTAATATCTTTAATATCGATATGACGAAATTTCACAGACACTTATATTCGATATATTACACAATACTTTTATGCATATTCATGCCCAAACTACATAAATATTGCCAATTTATATTAAGGAAGTGTAATGACGATTACTAATTTCTTTGATTTCCCGCTTACTAATACCTTTGATTAATAAAAAAATTAATAATTGTAGAATACCGATGGATTTCTTAACGAACAATCGAAGCGCGCACCTTCTTATTCTAAACTTAAATATATGAATTATCAATGAGATAATGAAACAATGGATGAACTTGATTTTCCCATGAAAATGCCTCGGTGCCTCGGTTTGCATCTCCTTCTTTCAAGTCTCGCGCGCAGAGACGCCACGAAAGCGCACACGAGGACAGTCGAGCGTCGCCATTGTGCAGCTGCGATACTCTTCGCCAAATTATCCGTAACGCGCTGCTCGTTTATTACCACTTATTTTACAATTTGCATGCATATATACACATACTGACGCGGCGACTCGTGTCGCTCACTTACGCACGATTTTCCTTTTAACTTAAATAAGAGCCACACACATACATATTGTGCGCTGTTTTTTAAATGCGGGCATAATTTTTTTGTTTTTGTTTTTGTTTTGTTTTTTTTTTTTTTTTTTTTTTTTTTTTTTTTTTTTTTTTGATCCAAGACACGATTATTGAGCAAAATGATTGATGAACAGTGTTGCATCGGCCAATTTTGAAAACAATTCTTGGATTATTATTCTCATTGTTGTATGAATGTTATTGGTTATATGTCATTTTACTACATTTTTCAATCTTCGTTCGACGCCATTGTTGTAAAAGAATTTATTAACCTAATCAATATTATATCATAGGTCCCGTAAAATATTGAACGTTTAATAAAAATTAAGTTACATTAAAGCAATTATTATAATCGAACATTTACATGAATCATAATATTGAGAAAAATGTTGGTAAGCATTTTATTTCACAACAAACTGGATGTAATTTTTGCTTCTCTGTTTATTAAATGAATAAAAAAATTGCTTTAACCATTGGATTTATTATATTAACAGAGGCATTAAAATGAACGAAGGGGGCTAATAAATAAAATATAAATAATATTCTCATTCAGTAAGATTAGAATAACGACATTAATTTTTGTTATAACGATATTTAAAAAGATTTCATTATAATGAAAATAAAATTTCGGAACGACATATTTAAATAATAAGGGATATTAAAATACAGTGGGCCGGAGCGAAATTTTCATACGAAATACTAGCGACACTAATCATCTGTTCTGGACATACCAAATGATTTATGCATTGGCATAGCCGCTACATTTATCACTGTTTACATAAATGATCGTATATCACGTGTATTTACGCTAAATCTAATGGTGCTGGTAATACATTTTCGGAATTTGCTAAACATATTTATATATATGTATTGTCATGTATTGTCATAATCATAATGAATGTGTAATACTACATTTATTTGTTCGTAATAATTTAATATAAAACTGTTTTTCATTGTGATTCAGCGTAATCCAATTTTACCAATATATACATGATACTTCATAAACAAATAAAAAACAAAAAACAAAAAACAAAAATGTCACTATTTCATTTGATCTAAAAATCTCAAATCTATAAATAAAAACTACTTTATCCAATAATAATAGCTCTTTTAATTAATCACCAAGGAATTATTGACACTAAAACTATCCTACAATGTATATCCTATATTATGTCTAATATAACATAATCTGTCAGATTAGAGGCAACCAAGGTATTAATTCTGATTTTTTATTATGTTAATAAGGCAAAACTTATTCATAAATTAGTTTAAAATAATAAAAAAGCAAATACAATTTGAAAGCAAAAAATTTATTTAAAATGCATTGGTAGAAGAATATTCATGCATGAAATATGAATTATTTATTCTGCCGTAAAATATGCATCCCGAATTGTACGGACTCGTATGTAAACAGTGATTAACATTTAGCTTTTCACAAATCATTCCACATATCCGATAAATCGAAATTAAGACTATGGAAGAGTATGGATGAGCGCATGTGAATGCATACATAACCAAACGAAATGAAAGAAAGCTGCAATTATCTCGATAAAAGTTTTAATTAACTCACCGTCAGAACGGGGAAGCTTTCCTATCCGTGACTCCCGCGTGTTTTTCCAATGGACGATCCTTCGATTATATCGTCCTTCTCTCCTTTGTCTCCCTCGTCACACTCTCCCTCGTTCTCTCTCTCTCTCTCTCTCTCTCTCTCTCTCTGTCTGTCTCTCTCTCTTCCTCTCTTCCTCTCCCTCTTCCTCCCTCACACACACACACACACACACACACACGCTCTCTCTCTCTCTCACTCTCGTTCTGTCTGTCTGTCTGTCTGTCTGTCTGTCTGTCTGTCTGTCTGTCTGTCTGTCTGTCTGTCTGTCTGTCTGTCTGTCTGTCTGTCTGTCTGTCTGTCTGTCTGTCTGTCTGTCTGTCTGTCTGTCTGTCTGTCTGTCTGTCTGTCTGTCTGTCTGTCTGTCTGTCTGTCTGTCTGTCTGTCTGTCTGTCTGTCTGTCTGTCTGTCTGTCTGTCTGTCTGTCTGTCTGTCTGTCTGTCTGTCTGTCTGTCTGTCTGTCTGTCTGTCTGTCTGTCTGTCTGTCTGTCTGTCTGTCTGTCTGTCTGTCTGTCTGTCTGTCTGTCTGTCTGTCTGTCTGTCTGTCTGTCTGTCTGTCTGTCTGTCTGTCTGTCTGTCTGTCTGTCTGTCTGTCTGTCTGTCTGTCTGTCTGTCTGTCTGTCTGTCTGTCTGTCTGTCTGTCTGTCTGTCTGTCTGTCTGTCTGTCTGTCTGTCTGTCTGTCTGTCTGTCTGTCTGTCTGTCTGTCTGTCTGTCTGTCTGTCTGTCTGTCTGTCTGTCTGTCTCTCTGTCTCTTTCTCTCTGTCTCTCTGTCTCTCTCTCTCTCTCTCTCTCTCTCTCTCTCTGTCGCTTAAAACATCACCGAGGTGTCAGTCACTGTATCGGCAAACGCACATCGGCGGAGCGCGCGTTTCACAAGAGGTAAACCACGCGACCTCGATCAGGATAAAGCCGAGGACAGATCGGCTCCGGTAGGGGATTCGCGGGATCCGCGGCGTCCGCGCGGGCCCAGTCC
>NW_011948428.1:3496497-3501512 GCF_000503995.2 Ceratosolen solmsi marchali
GTCGTGGATGGCGCGGCCGACTGTGCGGGCAGAGGTGCCGAGGACCGTGCCCGGTCCGAGGGGGACTGGCTTCGTATTTGTGTGCGTGCGTCTGCGTGTGTGCGTGCGCGCGTGTATGCCACCCGCGAGCCTGGGGACGCGAGGGAGATAGCGCGAGGCGTTATCAGCCGGCGGTCCGGCGATTGGCTGCGTATCGGAGACTGTGCGCGCGTCGGCCTCGGGGTGGGGGTGCGAGCGCCACTAGGCCGCTCGCCCCCGGCCAACCCCCGCGCGTGCGTGCGATGCTCCTTAGAGGCGGGATCATCCGCAGGGTGGATCTTCCTGGCCCCCACCACCGACACGGCTTCTCGCTCCTTCCCTTCTTCGGACGAGCGCACTGTCGCTTCTTCCATCGCTGTGCTTCTGCGACCAGAAGAGGCTCCGACCTATGGGCGGAAAAAATGTGGAAAATACGAGAAGTTGGAGAATTAGGAGAACGTAATACAAAATGTGGCAACTATTTGGGAATGAGGCACGAGGTGGGCCTTACAGCGATGCGCTTATCCTGATCGAGATGAGTGGACTATGGTGACAGGAGGAAGGAGGGCATCATTGAGCTCGTTTGCAATGAAGATGATATTCGCTGGTTCGTGCTCTGTTCAAACTGGTCTTCCATACAATTCGCTACCGATCCTTACCGTTTTCAAGGGGAAAGCCAAAATTTCATTTGGAATACGCTATGAAATAATTACTTGAGATCTTGATGAATAGCAAAGCGATGTTACTTTAGAAACCGTAATATCCAAGCGTATAGGCATCAATTAACGAGTTTTATTGGTTTTAATGATAAAATTGTGAACGAAGCGGTTCCATTAGGCATTGGATTCCCAGCTATTTGAAGTAATCATCGAATGGAATTGGCGATTAAATATTTATCTGTATGTTTATCTCTATACTGATAATTCAATGTGTTTCACCTGATATTATTGCATTTAAAATATAAAGTATTTTCTGGTTCATCAATAAGAAGTTATTCAAATTCGTAGGTATTTCACAATTAATTCAATCAGAAGTAGTGTAGGCTATTTATTTTTACATGAGAATAATTAGTTAAATAGTTTCATTACACTTTGTGTACTGCTGGCTAGTTTCACTAACTGCTTTAATATAATTTATAAGTCGTAGGAAACTCCCATAATTTCATTTACGTTCGTCCATACAAGACTATAAACAAAAGAGTCCTGGTTAACTCATCATAAATTTCTGTTTCATTAAAATGTCAGCCGCTAGAACTCGGAGAGCAGAGAATTACGAAGGTAGCGTTGCACCGAGAAAGCACCACTGCTTCACTTGTAACAAAAGAATGATAACCGGAAAAAGAAAAACTTTTATCTAGCATGAACTTATATCTATAAGCTACCAGAGCAAGAGCTAAACCTTTCTTTTCTTTCCATAAAACAAAAATCAAACAAATGATTACCTATTCAATGCATCATATAAAAATACTTGTTTCGATATATACAAACAAAAAATAAATAAAAATATATATATATATATATATATATATATATATATATATGTATGTATAACTTGAAAGGATAAGTATATCGTTTCCGTAAATAGTAATTGAAAATCCATTGGCATGCGTTCCTGCGCTTAACGAACAATCATCATTCGAGTAAATCGATAGCCTTGCACATAATGTGACTAAAGGTCCTCTCCTTATTTCCGAAAAGGCCGGAATACAGAAAGTACTGAGGGCACTTAATTGCTCAGATGAGATATTAGAAGGCCATTGACTACACACATGAATGAGCATGTTTCTCTCTGCATATGTGTGTGAGCGCGTGCACGCGTACGACCACGAGCGCATGAACGTAAATATGTGTGGGCGTGGTGTACGTGCGTGCACGCGTGTGGGTTGTCGCCGGAAGTTAAATCTCGCGGAAGAATCGCTAGTCAATAGGAGAGATGCTTTCTTTTTCAATGTCTCTCCCGAAGCCCCTAAGTTACTTCGAATCTCTTGCGTTTGCAGTCCTCGTAATGTCCTGCCTCATTAACGGCGGCTGGACGTCGATGCGACTTCTAACAATTATCGACATTACGATTTCAGCTACGATGGGAAAAATGGGAAAAATCGACGATTATGGTGATGTGGGAATAGCAACTTTGGATCGGGTCGAGGGGTCTTCCAATACCACGGACAGGTTTTTTCTATAAAATCGGTCGATGTAAACGTAATTACATTTATAATATATAATGTATACAATAGTCACGTGGGTGATAATTAATATTAAGAGAATCGTAAGTATCTATTTGAATAATTGTTAATCGTATTATTAATATAATAACTATGCAATTATTCACTCATAGATAATATCATAAAAAGTCATTACGAGCATATTTACATAAAACATTTTTAAAATCCTGTAAATTTAATTAATTGTTTGCAACTATAAATTAAAGGACTCGAACGCAACGAATTATTAGAATCTAATATATCAAAGTAAATTAATATAAAGTTGAAAACTGGTATGCAAAAATAAACGAAGTAAATTACTTAATAAATCAATACATTGACAATTAAGTACCGGAAAATATTCTTTGTGTAAAAGTACTTTGGAAACTATAAATTTCTATAAATATTTATTAAATTTTATTGCGCAATAATATCCATGAAAATATTTTCCATATCACGAAGAAATATATGTTTGAAAATTTATAATATTATATAAAAATGGTCATATTTAAGAAAGATGCATATATATATATATATATTTGTATATAGAAGAAGACAGGAAGATAATGGTAAATAAATAAAGAAAAAAGCTACGGAAAAGAAATGAGACAATTATATCGTGTTTAGAAACATAAAAATAGAATATTTCAATTAAATTTACAAGTTTCTGATTATTTAAAAAATTAGCAGCTATTCTTTGTTGAGTTAGATTAATGTTTAATAAGCATATATAATGTTTATAATTTTAATGAACATTTGAATTTTCGAATAAATTTTTAAATATTTAATTAGCACAATTAATAAATGTCGCATTTACATATTTATTATATAATATTTTTCTAAGCTAACTATGTTTATACTCCTATAGAATATTTCAATGCCATTACTAATTTTCTGCAATAATTTGATTGAATTATACAAAAATAATTATGCGAAAGTATAAACGATAAATTTTTATATAGAATACATATATTTTTCATCTTATTTATGTAAGTATTCAAATTTTCCAGTACATTATTTTCATCGGATATCCTGCTCATTTTTAATTATACATTCGTCCTTTATTAACAAAACCATTTTCAGTTAAAGAAATGAAAATCTTAAATTAGTAATAAATTTAACATCAAATACTTGAAATAGTATTTGATGGAATATAAAGTTTTATGAGAAAATTGTCTTTTTATGTTTGTTGGTAAAAATACATCTATAACGCGATGTATTTTATTGATACAATAATGAACATTTTAATCCAAATATTAATTCAACTTATCTAAATATTATTTTTATTTTTTTATCTACAATATTTTTTTATTTATATATTTTATTTTCTTTTTTGGTATACTTTACTATTTTACCCCATAATATTTAATGTTATAAAGAAGGTATAATAAATTCCCAAGAAATGCGCCAACAATTTCACTCGTGATAATATTTAAATATCCTACTAATTGGTTCCTTTTTATGAATTATATATCAATGCAATATTCTTCTATAGATCATCATTAAACTTTCATAAATCAAAGTCTTTTTTATAATTAGTATCATTTAGCTCTCTACTAATTTGGATGATTATAAGATAAAATATTGTATATGTAGTTGAAAAATGACGATAATACCGAATAAGTATCGAAACAGTATATTGATTTTATTAAAAAAAAAAAAGTTAATCTTGTTTAATAAATATAATTTGTAACAACTTTATATAATAATTCTATTCTTAAATAATTGCACTATAATAATACAGTTAAAATAACAATAACAATCATAGTTCGATTATTAGTGGAAGTTAGTTCGACTAATATAAAAGTTGTCTAAGCAATAGAGACTAAAAATTTATTATTATTTATTGTAAGAACGAAAAGTCCCTTGTTTAATATTTCATTCGACGAATTAAATTCTTCTTATATTTACGTCTTTATATAATGAAATAAAAAGAAATTATCTTAATTTACAATTTTGATAATAATTTATAAATAAATGGAATTCTCGATAAAGCACGTGTTCAATTAAAAATCTATTTTATTATTTTATTATTTTTATGTGTAATATATAAAATAATTTTAATATATATAGACTTCAAATGAAAAATAATGTAATTGGTACAATAAGTATTTTATATCATTACATTGCACTGTTAATATATTTTTGACATATGGATTTTAAAAATACATTGAAAATGTTACATAACAAATACCTTAATATTTATATAATCCATTACTCTCATAATTCCCATAATGTATGTTTAATTAAATGTATAAAATCACAAATCTGTATTAAAAATAAATATACTTTAAATCTAAGATTTTGCTGAACTATATTTGTTTCTATAAGGGCTTCAATCCATAAAGGTATTCCACGTCTGCACGATCATTCTTCGTGTGCAGGCTCAATTTACAAGAGCTTTCTCGCTCTCTCTCTCTCTCTCTCTCTCACTCTCTCAGTCTCTTTCGCTCTCTCTCTCGCTCACTCTCTCTCTCTCTCTCTCTCTCGCTCACTCTCTCTTATACTCTCTGGTTCTTGCCCCATCTTTATCGGAAAATACCCCAGTGTATACGCTCGGTTAATGTTAATGGTAGGGGCTGGTGTACGAGGAGAGGCAGGAGGATGACAACGGCGGGTGCCCCTTTCTCGTGAGTTAGAACTTCCTGAGGCTCTCGTCGCATCCAAGTCGAGTCTCCTCCCCCCCTGTCGCTACCCGCTACCACCACACTTTTACCAAAAGTCAGCGCTTCGAAGTCCTACTGGTCGTCGTCGTCGCACACTTGGCTAATGGCGAGGGAGGAAATATCAAAACTCC
>NW_011948428.1:3501522-3513554 GCF_000503995.2 Ceratosolen solmsi marchali
CTCTCTTTCTATATCTCTCTCTCCTTCTCTCTCTTTTCCGCTCTCTCTCTCTCTCTCTTTCTTTCTCTCTCTCTCTCTCTCTCTCTCTATTTCTCTCTATCTGTTTCTCCTTGTCGCTATGGCTTATAGTTCGTGAAGTGCAAACTTTCCAAGAGAGTTTAAGGGAGTGAGTTCTTTGCAAGTTTTTTCTCATACATGTTCAAGCGTTCAGGCTTTTCTTTTCCATTTCATTATTTCGTTGTGTTTTAGTTTCAATTACGAAATAATCAATGTCAGAAAAGATCAAAAATGTTATCTAGGCTTTGTGAAGTTGAACCGAGGGACAAGAGTAATACGATAATTATGTTAAGTTGTAATGAATAAAGCGATGTTCGCATTGTTTGTCTATTTGATTTAAGTTAATTCAACCTCGCAGAAATTACTATTCGGTCTCATTGACGATTAGCTGTGATACATATACATATATGCATGCAGATATACGTACGTACACACCAATTAACATACATATACATATGTGGGCATATACACACATAGCATTATTCTATTTTGAAATGGTGTGACCAATATAGGGAAATGGAAATCGATGAGATAAAATAAAATTTCTTGGTGAAATTAGAACAAAATTTTAAAACCATTTTCCCCTTTGTTCGCGTTAATTAATCAATTAATTGAATATAGTAATAATACATTCTTTCCAATATAAAAATATCTTCTATAAACTGTTTTATAAATTATAAATTAATTAATTGGTTTTTCTGTTTTTTTTTTCTTTTTTTATTATTATCTTAGTTTCTGCTACAAAAATGAATAAAATTTTTTAATTTCTGATCCTGTGAAAGATACTGTTTTAGTCTGTAGACAATTACCATGAATTCTAGGGAAGAAGAATATTTTTTGGCAACGGAATAAGTTTGCAATAAAAAATAAGCACTATTTATCTATACGAGCAAACGAGAATAAAAATAATCACCCGCTATCACGAAAGTAGTGCATTCAACAGGTTTGTAGCAGCATTAAAGAGTTTGTTCACATGTCTCACTGATAACATTATAAACTTTAGTAGCCAAAGATCTTTTTCAGTCAGATTAATTATAAGATTTCTTGCAACGATTATCATTATTATTCTTACGCTTTTTCGCACGCAATTTGTTTTTAGTTCACCTTCAACAATATTTTAAGAACTCGTTAGGATAATTTAATTACTATACAATTTCAATTTTCATAAATGACAATATTTTATCCATTTGTTATGATGAAAACTTCAATGAAACGGAAGTAATAAATAAACAGAAGTAATTAATTTATCATATTAAATAAATCATATCAAAGAGTTTTTAATTTGTTTAACTCGTGCATACATTTTTATATTAACAATCTTGTACACGAACATATATTTTATCTTAATGTAATTTAGTAGTTTATAGAAAATGTCTATATTGATATTTAATAATTATCCTTCGATAATTTCATTCTTAATGCATTATTGCAAAAAATTAACGACGTATTTTAAACATTATAAATTATTCTATTTTACAAAATGTATTGTATGATATAAATACTAGTAATATGAATTGGTATTACAGTTTTATTCATTTTATTTTTTCTTAATCATAATTGTACGTTATCAACTTTAAAAAATACTAAATTTATTTTACAACGTATTATTCCTTTATTCAATTATATTGAATTTCAATGTATGACAAACATATTAACCGTATAATAAATATAGAACTAAATTCATTAATTTTGAATTAAACGAAGAATATATTACGAATAGTTAATTAAAGAAATTGAAAATTTAACGTATGTATACATTATGTCGAATAATTAAATGTCATTATATTTAATGACTATTCAAAGTGCAGAGTAGCGTTGTAAACTTAATCATTAATATAACTGAAGTTGTTAATATTTTTACGGATAATATTAATTTATATATAGAATTTAATAAACAGTTTTTATATCTTTTGATTTAATCACGTAAAAGCATTTCTTTCAACATGATTACAACAAGTGTTTTTGTTTTGCTGAACTAACTAACATTAACTTAATATTAAGTATTTCGACTAATAAATATGTAAGTATGTAAAATTATATATTAGCATATTTAGCGTTAAAATATTATACTCATATTGTATTTTTTCCCTTATATTCAGCTTCTATTCTTAAATTTTATTCTTAAATTATATAGTAACATTTAAAAAGACATAAATTTGAATGTTGATGAATTTGTGCATATCTTAAATAATATAAGCTTGTGTATTTAAACATTTGGTGTTAAATATATTTTGCTTAATTAATTCAATTTGAAAGTGTAAAATTTTAGTTGTGGAATTTTAGTATTAAAATTCATCGCTACTTTAATATTATATACATAAAAAAATTTACCATATTTACAATTAATAGTAAATCGCAGTGAATTTTTCAGTCGATCGAAACATTTTTCATATTAATGTTTTTATATTGTGGTGATTTCTCATCATATAAGGTATTATAATAGTTATTTCATAGCTATCAGTAAATTTGTGCTTTGTGACAGGTGACGATAAGCCGGTTAGAAATGTGTAATAAGACGTAACAAGTGGAGCAATACATAGAAGAGGATTTGCCAATTGGAAACGATGGTGCCGAATATGTGAAGCAATTGTTACATGGGGAGGTGCTTAAGTAGCCACCGAAGCGGAGTAATTAGAGTGGGGTTCTAAAGGATATTACGAGGGAATTTGAATGAAAGAATGAGTAAGGAACTCTTCAAAGGCTTTTGACTAATGATTCACCAATACTATAGTCAATGGTAATTGCACAGGTACTTTTGATCTTAAAAATGCAAAAAGGCACTTACAATATCGAGCTCGGTAATATGCGACCTAGCACGCATTTTTTTTTCTCGATACATTAATCACACATGTACATATACAAGGAATATGCATACACTCGATTACCCACATAAATATTATATACAAAAAACTATGTATATATATATATATATATATATATATATATATATAGATTGACATAGTATACGTACTCTATACATAAGTGAGGCAATATAAAGAGATATTCAAATATTTAGATGAAATTTCGAAACAACGGTAGTTTTATTATTGAAATTTGAAATTTGAAATATTAAAAAAAATATTGAAAGAAAATATTTTTCAAATGTAATAATAAAATGAATAACTTTTGAGCAATTGTTACATATTGTTTTGTAATATCAATTGCTGGCCTAAATAACCTAGAAAAATTGGATTTTATTTAATTTCGCTAGAAAGTACACGCAACAATCTGTGTGTGTGTGTGTGTGTGTATATATATATATATATATATATATATATATATATATATATATATATATATATATATATAAATGCGTATGTGTGTATGCGCGTGCGTGTGCGTGTGCGTGTGTCAGTTTGTATGTGTGTTCGCCCGCGCGTGTGTGGGTATGCGTAAGTGAGTGTACGTGTGCATTCGGATAGGCGCATGCGCATATTCATATATAGATTATTTCGCGTGTATGTGCGCGAGTGTGTATGTGTGTATGTGCGTGTGTGTGCGTGTGTGTGCGCGCGCTCGCGCGCGCGTTAATGCGCGCTTTTTGTTGCGAGTAAGTCATTGTAAAAAATAAAAAGTCATTAATACACAAGAGTTTCCGAAGTGTTCGATCAAATGCTTAGATGTGATAGAAAGTGTCGGAAAATTTATCATCGTAAATTGTAATCGCAAGAGACCGCAAGTTAAGCAAGTGAGCTAAAATCGGTCGGTTCAGCCATCGAGCAAACAAATGATTTCACAGCGAAGCTCCAATTCACCGTGATTTTCGTACGCGCACGCCGGCCTCGCGTGATTTAATTTGTCGGAATTAGGGCGCACGTGGGTGTAACACTACTGCTGGGGCTGCCTGATGTTGGTGGCTCCGGCCAAGGGGGAGGGGAACCTACCGTTCGGGCCGATACGACCGCGCCCCGGCTATTAATATCAGTTAACGAGCCGATATGATCGTTCGGGCCGTCCACGCGGCGCTGCGCCCCGAAAGTGACGAGGAGGAGGACGACGACAGCGTCATCATGATGCCCCCCGCCCGCCCGCGCCATCATCGTTACCCCCTTACCGACCGCCGCGCCGACCCATTGATCGAAGTCGGGAATCACTTTGGCTGAGTCATGGGAGTGAGAGAGACGAACTGCCAGCCAAGTCCATCAAGCATTTTCACACGCGGGGAGGGTGTCGAGCGAAGGCGCGAAGTTCGGAGTAAATTAATACGATTACCGTGGCTCTTTTCACGATCGGTTTCACGCTGGGTGGCAAACTATTATTTGTCGGATGCCGTGTCGAGGAGTTGTGGCTACAACTTGGCAGCTGGAACGTGCGGTAAAGGATTAACAGAGTTTTTATGTAGATGGGTGGGCGATACGTTCTACCACCTTTTGGGAGGTAAAGTTTTTTTTCTCTTAAAGGTGCGAGCCAATGGGAAGGGAAGGGAAGAGGAACAAACTACGCCGGATGAATGAGCGTATAGATGGATTTATGGAATTTACAGAGAATTTCGAACGAATGGCTTAAAATTATTTATTTTATTTTTTTTTTTTTCGAATTGCCATTATGATTGTTTTGTTCAATATTTCAAAATAAACAACTTTTCGCGTTTAGAAGTGATACTTGTGCTGAAAATCACATAATACATAATCCCTGTTTTTCAAATGCCTAGCCGCTACTTTTTATTCGGCCGTGATTCTTTAATCAAACAATGCGTCGATTAACATTATTTTTCGAAAGAATTCAAAAATATTGATAAGCGATAGATAGTTACGAGAGAGTTGACTTAAATGTTGATGTGGAGCCGCAATGTGACGTTTAAAATTGTCTTCCATTTAAAAATATAAACACCAATTGACGACAAATATACAAATTAATAACAGCGTGAGTTGTTTATTAATTCGTACTCGGATAATCAAAGAAGAAAATAAGATTGAGGAACAAATATCGACTTGATTGTAATAAAAAGATCAACACGCGTTGTCGTTGTTATCTGAAAAAAATATGTTTTCATACCGGTAACGAGAAAACATATTTACACGATACTATCTGTGATGTTTAAGAAAAAAAAAAAAAAAAAAACTTATCGTCCATGAGGAATATGCAAAACGATGGCCAAGTCCTTTATAATATTAAAATTTCATTAATCGAAATTGTTAAGATTGTTTGCCAATTTATATGCATTGATAAGAAGGCGGTGAACTTTTGAAGCATATTTTCTTGTTCGGTCGCTGCTACATGCAAGAAGCAAATAAATTGAAAAATAAGAAAAAATAAGAGTGAAATTAATTTTTCAGAGTCAAACCCACTTGCTTTAACTTGTTTTTCAAGCAACATGAACAGAAAGAAAAACCCCCTCCGATTTTTCATTATGTGCTATTATCGATTTGAAAACTTGTTTAAAATCACAATTACGTAATATTATGTAATTGCAAGGTAATCGTTGAAAAATTGTTTCGTTACATATTTCATATCGACCTGTCGTCCTCCAGTACAGTCTCTGAATTTATTATCAGTTCTCAGAGACGTCTATACGTTCGATATAGAAAATTACTCGTCCGATAAAGAAAAGCCAGTGGACCGGAGGAAAGCCAACGCTTCCAGCCGGATATCGTTTCGATTTTTTTAAACCAATTTCTAAGGATATATTAGATATTGAAAATAAAGTATCGGAACCATCATATTTACGTATAATTCCTGCACTTCGAGGATGCATAGATACGTAGGACTCGCGCACACGATCAAACTTATACGGAAGAGTGAATATCGTCGCAGAGATCTGAATTGCTGTTGTAGATAGGCGCGAGAATCGGGACAAGAGAGCTGCGAGCGACAACGTACCGAGTCAGGGCTAGGTAGGATTGTGGGTTTGGCGGGGAGAGATTGATAGAAAGATAGATAGATAGATAGAGAGAGAGAGGGAGAGAGAGAGAGAGAGAGAGAGAGAGAGTGAAAGAGGGGTGGGGGGCGTGGTGATACGATGTATTCGATTCGTACGTGCAGCCAAGCCACGATCTACTGGACACGCATTACATACCGATACCAATGGCTGATAGGGGCGCGTATTATCAAGCAGGGATCTTGAGCCGTGGACGGTGCCCAGAGTCCAAGCGAGCGTGCCAGATTCTCTTAGGTATTCATATATGCATGGCTGCGGACTTCAAACTCTCACTCCATCCCCCTCCCACCTACCACCTCCCGCCCAATCTCTCCCCCACTCGCTCACCCACTCTTATGCCCTGTCCACTGCTTCTCTGCCCCTTTGCCCGGCCTCGTGCGCACCTACGTGCAGGTACGTATACGTTCAACGTGCATGCTTGGCGCAGAGGCGATGAGGCCCTGGGGATACGTGGGTGGTGAGTTTCGTTTAAACGACCTTACCAAATCTCTTATATACCGGTAACCGAAATAATAACCCGTGACGAGATTATTCCATAGATTTAAATCTTCGACTGACTACTTTATTTTTGGCATAAGACCGTGTAAGAACGTTTGTAGAAGGGCGCCTCTAATTTTCAAGAGGTGCAAATTTATCATTCGTATAGTGCAGGGCAGCGGAATTTAATGATGGATCGATGAGTGGTAAGGGTAGCCAATCTATTCCTACCAATCGCACTGCATTTCTATTCGAAACGCCAATTTGTCAATACTTTTTTGCCATCCCGGTATATCGATACCGCTCTTTTTTATCATTTTTGAAAATTTTATATTGAATGCTTCTCATTGGTGGATATTTCGCGGCCATAATAATACAGCTTTTTTATGATGCCCGATATTTATTTTTACGAGACACTTCGATGTTTGCACATTTAGGAATATGATCGCTCGCGCGCGCGCACGCAAACACACGACGACTTATTCGTTATGTTTAATCTCAAACCTTCACCATGTCTTATCTAAAGCAATATAATGTATTTCAGCGACCGGTTCAAAACAAAACAAAAAACAAAAAAAAAAAAAAACAACAAACAAAACAAAACAAAAAACAGAAAAAGAAAAAGAAAAAGAAGCTAGACAGTTTCGTAAATAAATTCGGACGAACTACCAGCGCGGAGACAGAATATCTCGATCCACGTAGGGCAGCCGCCGATAAGAGGCCAAGTTTCACTCAGGTAACTCAACGTTAACCAGTAATTGCTGACTTGGAGTATAGTTGTACAAAGTACCTTTTACAAAAATCGCAGCTCCGGGGTTGAAAAACTTTTGGAAAGCCGTGTAGGTGGCACGGATGCTTATTGCACGAGCGCCACGGCGCCGAAAGTCAGCCGATGCACACATGTATATGACGTTATGCGGTGAAGACGGTGGAGCAGCGGAGAAATGTTGGAAGAGCTGTAACCACACTAATGAGCGACATTGTAGTGCCTCGAGCAACAGAGAGCGAAGGAGGGTACGCGAGGGCGAAAGAGAGGAGAGCAAAGAATAGATTCTATAGGTCGGCTGACCAGTTGGCTCACGGACGCGTGGCACGCAAACCTGATTGACTTGTAGATGAGGCGACAGCCGATACGAACTGGTCGTCGGTCTGGGCAAACCTCCACCCAACTCTGTTTTACGGGACTTTATATACCTTCTTTATCCCTTCTTCGCCCTATGCTCGCTATTATTTTATCTTCAGTCCAAGCTCCCGATATATATGCGCAAATTTCATGTTACTTTGTCCGACATATGTGCTTTGATTTTATTACCCTTTACCAAACTTTACTTGGCAATGGATAATTTGGTTAATTCTACTTCCTCAACTTTGACGTATAAACAATATAACAATTCTAGCTTTTCTCAAAGTTTATTCAATGCTTATTCTTCTGCATTCGATTAGGTATCGATATAATCTACATAGAATATAACTAATCATACCTTATACGATTTAACCAAAAGAATATAATGAGCTTTTTTCTACCTCATTGGGCATCTAAATAAAAATCACATGTACTTTCTTTAAAAATTTTCATTCCAATTATTAACACTAACAACTACTATTTATCGTGTTAAACAAAAGAAGAAGAAAATCTCTATCTCTAATCGAAATCGAAATTAAAGATAATAATAATAATAGTAAATTCTTATTGAATATATAATAATCCGATATCTTTAATATTAATAGCCATTTATCATTAAAGCCATCTTTTTTACTTTAAAACCAATGTAAAAATGTACGACATTAGAATTTTTCGAATGTAAAATTTGTTGCATTCCCAAATGCAAGTTTTTTTTAATGAAAACCAATAAAAAATCGTAAAAATAAACAGATCGACAGGTCTTAAGTGTTTATGTGTAATGAAAGTAAGCGTCACGTAAACTTTCTACTAAATACAGGCGTTCCTTGATTTCTCGGTATTATTTATAATAGCTTTAGAAAAATCGAGAATTTTTCATTTAGCACTTTGAAACAGCGATTTCCCCCGTATAGGCGTACACTGACTATATACACCCACCATAGATCGTTGGCGTTGTGGCGCGTTATCTAGTTAATTAATCTTCCTTGACGATGAGGGAATCATGTACATGTATGCGGTTATACCAAGCTTCTATAGCAAAAACGGCAACTGTCTCACTCATACGCTCTCTCGCGCGCACAGGCTATGTATCTCACTCTCTCACCCGCGCTCTCGTGTATCCCGTCAAATCGTATTACAAAATGTGATGCGTTGAACTAGATCGTACGTAACACTGGTAAATCCGTGTACAAGACATGGGTAATAGAGGGTTGTCGTTTCGCCTTCGTTTTATGGAATCTAAAGACGTCGCACACGCTTCAAAACTTGCATATAAGTTCTTTTATTTGCGCATTCAGCAGTATTAAATAAGTTTTACAGACATTTAGTACCGTTTGGATTGAAGATTTTATATATATCCCCCCCCCCCCCCCCCCCCCCCCCCCCCCCCCCCCCCCCCCCCCCCCCCCCCCCCCCCCCCCCCCACCCACACAATATTGCCAGTGGCATATTTGTAGGATTTAGAATTATCAAATTATGGCCTCACAACATTACATACATATATTATATAAAAAAAAGTCATTATGCGTGTTGCATTAAAAGGCCGTAATTAAATAATTAACTAATTAATTAAGTTATGCATAATTTAATGAGATTTAATTGAAAATTAATTGAAGAATTGAGTGAAAATTTTTAAATAATTCAAATCTCCCTCTGCATTATTGACTTTATTAAAAATTTCAATAAGCTCGGACAAGCAGCAATAAAACAACGTGATTCTAAATTTTAAAAAGAAAGAAAATTCATAAGCAAATTTCCATCTATCACAACGAAATAATTGCTCAATCACAAATGTGTCCATAAAACGTGTATTAAAAATTATAGATCATGCATTAATATGAAAATCTGTTGATATTCTTAAAAAGTAAAAGAATATACTACATATTCAAAGTAGTTGTGTAATTTTTTAATAATAATACAGCATTATAATCGTAGTTAACGAAACTTTATTATAATTCATGCTCTCAAGTAGGAAATTCTATTTAATCTATTCTATTTAATGGATATTTCTATCACATGTTATTATATGGACAGACTTCAAGATTTCGTTTATGTAAGTAAATTAACGGAGAGTAGAGATAAGGGCACTGACGTACGGCTTTTACGTTGAGAAATCTCAGCCAATTAGAGAAGCTCTTTTATTCAAAAACGTATCTTCATTGCGCACATTTGTATTTATATTATTCTCGTTATTATTAACTGTGCGAATGACTTGAACAAACGACCAAGTAAATATTACACTTATTTTAATACATATATATATATATATATATATATATATATATTGGGAATAATTGTAAATTAGAATTTTTTTTTTTAAGGTAGAGCTTAGTCCAACATAAAATGAAATTTGTCGTTTACATTTAATAGATAAGTAATTTTAATTTATATATTATTTTAAAACCAATAAATTTTAATATAAATTTACATTTTATACTCGGTGTATTAAATATACAGAGCCATTGTTTAGAGATCGATAATTATAATCATTCGACTCGACATAGAATAAAAGTAAAAATAATACGAGTTTAGAATTTTTGTTTTTAATTTCGTATAATTCTCAATTAACTTACCTGTACTATATTAAAATATTTTTAAATCTTATTGGTGCTGTTGTTGTTATTATTATTCAAATATGAAATATAATAATTGTAGAGGAGCTTTTTAATTATCGAATGAATTTGTGATTTAATTTGAAGTTTTTATTTAATTCAGTTTCCGATCAAACCCGAATTCCCGAGATGTCGGCACTTCACAGTTCGGATATAACGGGTATTTGATTATCCAGAAAGCAGATATGAAAATTATTTTCACTTTCCAGGTCCTGATGCATCCGTTGTATCGAGCCTTACCATCCACACGTAGTATATAACAAGGGAATATATATATATATATATATATAGAGCCGATGCTTTTATGGATAATAGTTAAAGAAAGATCCACGTATGTATTTGTGTTGGGCAAGTCGGTACTCGTCCAATCGAGCTCCGATACACCGCGCTAGAATAATTAAGGATGCTATCGACAAGCCGGAATGGAGCTGCCGTCGACCGTCGCCCCATCTAGCAAGAGCATTAAAATGCTTCTACCGTGCATCCCCCGCGATTGCCGTCAATCTCACTTGCAAACCTCTGTCGGACCCTCGGGGGCCACCCCATCGGTCGCGTTACCCCCGATCGGCCATTGCCGACGGAGCCTCTTTAGTCCAGCGTCTCAGTCGTACTCGGGTTTATTGATTGGGGTGTCGTGGGTGGCGCGTGGCGACGTCGTGGCGCTGCCGAGGGTCGACGTAGGTGGGGATGGGGGCTGATCGCTGGCGGGGCGCCATCGCGCGAGTGCCTCGGGCGACGCACACGCCCGCGAGTGCCGTCGTAGTTTGGCGAGCAGCGGAGCAGCCTCGTCGCCGTCGCGTTCTCCCCTTGAGCGACGACGGATCTCCCCACCTCCTCCGCCCTACCGGCGCTGTTTATGTGCATGCGCCAGGACGCGTTCCGGCAAGCGTCATCCTCGTGCAGGGCTGCCAGTAGCGCAAGCTGAGGCGCGCCGGGGCTGGACGTCGGCCGTGCTGTCGCTGCCGATCCTGCAAAGGCGGAAACATGGTCATGATGGCTGGCATGGACGAGCACGAGCGCAAAGTCGGCGTCGAGTTCTACCACCTGCTCGACAAGAGCAAGCAGCTGTTCAATGGCCTGAAGGAACTGCCCGAGTACGGGCACAAGCAGTGGCACAGCTACTTCGGCCGCATATTCGACATCTACACGAAGCTATGGAAGTTCCAGCAGCAGCACCGGTGAGTCACGTCAGCGGCCAATGATACCGCCTGTACGTGTACGCTCGTGACCCTCTGCATGTGTGCCCGTCGTTCGTGTACGTACCACCGTCCCTCCCTCCCCCCTCCCAACCCCAACCACCATCCCGGCCCCCTTACGGCCCACCAACCACCCCACACATATGAGTGTGTCGTCTACCTCGCGGGGGTGAAACTCGTCTAACGAGTCTCGGCTGTTGGCTTGGGTACTCTCCTGCTCCTCTACTCTACTACTTCCCCTAGTCCACCGCCTTGAACACCTATCCCACCGCCCCACCACCCCCTTGGCCCAACCCCCCTACCGACCATCCTACCCCGTCCACCCCGCCATCCTAACCGACCACCGTCGACACCCTCTCCCTTCACTCCACCCTCGCCACAACATCAGCACCCGTCTCCTCATCTCACCTTCATCTCACCCCCCCTCCCCCCAAAAAAACCCACCCCCGCCCCCTTTCATCACTTCTCACCACCTCTCTGTCTCTCTCTTTCCTTTTCTTTTCACTTTTTCACTTCATCGTTCTACCACTGTTTCTTCTTTTCTTCATTTTAAAAGTTGATACGAGGCGGCGAAGAATTTTCCCGTTTCTGTTTCTTTGCTCGGTATTGTACACGCAGGCTCTTGAAAGGGACATCTCACAACGTGAGAATACATATATATATATATATATATGTATATATATATATATATA
>NW_011948428.1:3513575-3622133 GCF_000503995.2 Ceratosolen solmsi marchali
GAGAGAGAGAGAGAGAGAGAGAGAGAGAGAAAGAGAGGCAATGTAAAAGAGATAATAAAAGACAGTTATGAAACCTAATATATTATGCAGATTGCATACCTTCTATTTAACTTCCATTAAAGCGATTTCCACCAACGTTTAATTCACTTCAAAATAACATAAGCACTGAAGCAACACGCGCTATTATTTATATGTCATACCATTCGAGTTAACTGAAAAATTTCTTTATATTTATTGCAACGTGTATTGGTCTGCTTCTTGTTGTATCCCATAAAAGAATAAAAGCCATCGATAATATTAAATGTGAATTCCAGGAATTGTAACTGTGAGAGAAAAGAGGCAGAGATAGGGCTACGGTGAAAAGGAGAATAAAATCTTTTACAAAATTATCAGATTTTAAAAATATCTTGCAGGCTATCATTTATTTTAAAATATTGCTTTTTCGTCATTTCATTATGTGTTAAGGGCAGATCCGCGACGTGGTTAGTAATATCAGCGATGATAACAATTCGAAGCTTTTCATTTATTTATATAAATTATTCATCAAATTGTTATGATAAAATTTAGTAGTTTAAAATACTAATAGTTGACTAATAATTTGAAAAATCAATGGATATAAACAATATTTTCATCTGTCAAATGCGTATATTTAAAATTTTGAGGATTTTTTTAAAAATCAAACACATGACAAATTAATGAACCGCTTAATTATCTAACAATAGCTGTAAATTTAATAACAATAATCATAATAACAATAATCATAATGGCAATAATATTATTATTATTAGTCAATAATAATTAATTACTTTTCCATCAAATTTTCAACAAGATTAAATTGTATATTCATAAATCATCTATTTGAAATTAATATAGTCGTACATGTTAATTGATAAATTTAACCGATTTTACATGCAAGTCAATTCTGACATGACGACTGCAATCCTAATTAATAAATAAAGTAAATAAATTCCTAAAAAAAAAAAAAATCAAAAAAAAAAAAAAATTATAAGCTTAAAATTATAATTATATTCTTAAGTATTTAATTAGAGCTGAAAGATCCCAGTCAACTTCCTCTATATGTGATATCTTGTTTTGTAAATGTCCTCGTTAAACCCTCGTAGTTAGCTACAATTAAATGAATAGCGTATTTTGCAAGAAGCAAATAAATCCACACATATCATAATAGAATTTACAGGACTTCTTTTAAAAGATAAAGATAATTTTGCACCATCTCATGCTAGGGCCATCTTGAAATTTTCCCAACCCGTATTTAAAGTTTGGAAGCCCATAGAACGCGCACCGACTGTTCCACGTTCACTCTGACCTCTCGAAATTTAAAGGGCTGCTGTGCTGCTTAACTACACTGCACGAATTCCGCTTTTAATGCATTCATCTTTCTTTTTCTCACTTTCCTTCCTTTCTCGGACTCTCGAGATTCCGCTCTTTGGCATCTCCGCTACTTTCCGCGCCCTTCACCCGAATCCCAGTGGCCACAAGTTTTACACCACTGCATCCACATAATCAGAATATAAGAGTCCAATGAATTTTTGGCTCAACTACGCGAATTCATTTTATTTATAAATTATTGTTATAATTATAAATTATACGATTCGGCAATTTGGGGTATTAGTCATTTATTGATAAACTAAATGCTTTGAAATCACGGTTGCAAGAGAAATATAAATTTATAAGTAAATTCTAACTGGCAGAAAAAATATATACTGTTTATATTATTATTATTATTATTATGGATATTATTATTGAATTACCTGCAACGGTATAATTACAGTTGTACTGAACGATAATAAGGACCTTGAATTAACATGTTATTCGTGGTAAAAGTAAATGTTCATTAAGTGTGAACAATTTTATGTTTTAGTTAAGGATTTTATGTTATACATCATTTATTATGAGTAGTGGGAAAGATTTTTATATCTATTTTAATTTCATGACAGTACTAAAAAAAGACCAAATTACGATAATCTATGCATAATATATTGAAAAATAATATATATTTTCGTTTAAATATACGTATACATGAGAATACACGTGTACATGTGTACATGCTCATGCGTACACGTGGATGTGTGTATGTATGGTGTAAATACACATTTTTCCCAATATATATTTTATAATACATTTTTAATTAATGATTAATATATTAATATTAATTATAAAAGTGAAATCTATCTTGAATATAACATGCATTCAAACTTTTTTACTAACATAATTATGATGTACATATGATGGTTCCTTTATAATTTTGGATATAAATCTTCCACAAATTCACCTTCTTCTTTCACAAATTATTCAATTTTCAAATCTCTATTCATTGATCTCTTCTAAAATAAATTCTAATTTATACATAAATAGTATATAATTTTCTTATGTTTAAACTAAGATTGATTTGATCAAATCGATATATATTTATTATATTTTCTCCATTATATATTAGTACTTAAAATTTTTAAACCATAATTCATTTTAATGTAAAAACATATTATAATAGTAAGATTGAAGAAATTGAAGCTAAAAAATTGTGTTGAAGTTTAAGTTTGATAAAGGCATGTAAATATTTAAAGAAGTAAAGAAAAAAAAAATTTTGTACAAAATTTGTACAAAATGATAAAGTTTGGAGTTTTTGAATACAGCGCAGTGATATTCCAATATATTTAAATTTTCAGTCAAACCGATTTCAGTCAAGCCCTTCACCATGAAAAAATCGAAAAAAAATTTTTAATTATTTTGGTCTAATAAATTTCTCGTGGCAATTGACAAGCCATACGTTATAAAATTATAATAATATTGAATTAAAAAAGAAAGTTACAATATTGATGGAAGCATTTCAAATACCTCATGCGATAGAAATTATTTTTTAAACATTTTATGAATTTCTTCTTCTATGTTGAACCACTCTTTAAGATGTTTTAGAATCAATTTTAATTTAAGTCAATGCGTTAAATAGTTTTTTATACAATCATGTCTAAGAATATGGAAAAAATACAAAAATGCAATTTTGAGACGACGCGTTTTAAATTTCTCTGCTATTACCAAGACTTATTTTACGCTTTCCAGATTTAAAATTGATATAATACCTGAAATTACACTTTGAGGAACTTAAGAACTTTTTTGTTTGTTTGAATATTTTAATCTCTATGGGAACCATGACTTTTGATAAAAAAAAAAAACGAAACATCGATTTTGTCGACTAACTGCAGTGATGATTTTAAATACAAGTTGTTCCAATTATTTTTATTATTGGATAATTAAACCACGATTAATCTAGGTTTTTTAATTTTATTATCAGTAAAAGAAGTGAATAAAAATAGGTTATGAAGCTCTAAAACAGATCAATACAAAACAAAAAAAAGATAATAATTGTTTGAATTTACTGGATGACGTGAAATAAGTCACTACTACTTAAATAATTTTAATTAGCAACTTCAACAATGAAACTATGTTTTTATAATCACTTAATTCCCACATTATTCATTATTTCAATATGCATTTATTCACAATTTTTAAAAGATTTTAAAATAGTCTTTCGTTTTTATAATAATTATATTATTATAAATATGGTACGTTTAATTAGTATGAAGAATTTGAAATTGCTTTTATCTTACAATTATTTTTTTCTTTAAATCTCGAAATGATTTAAGCTTTAGTTACTTTTTTGAGTAAAACTTTATTAATTTCATATTAATCATTTCAAATGAACGATTAATTTCAATATTTCTAAGTTTATTTTTATGGGTTAATCGTAATTAATAATTATTTAATGCGTTCCACTTATTATCACTAAATAGTTTTAGTATTATTTGTTGATATATATATATATATATATATATATATATATGTATATATAATTTAACGTATCTCCTTATTTTGAATATACTACTTGAAAATAATTATAACCTGAAATAATTTATTATATAAAAAAAATTTGTTTATGCTATACATATATTGTTTATATAATGTTATTCAATCATTCATTGATTCTTCTTTAGGAAATATAAGACAGCCTCATATTATTTTCTTTATATATTTAACTTTTTATACTGTTATTTGTATTGAATTGGCAATTGAATGATGTTTATCAGTCATTGATTTTCTTTAAATACAAATCAATTTTTTTTTTAACCTATTTAACATAAGCTAACAGAATTTTAATTCTATCTACTTTAACAAAAAGTCGTATGAAATAATTAGTATTAATTACGGACTAAAGAAATAGATTTAAACTTTGCATATCCATTAAATAGAGGAAAATTAATATTAATGATCATATGCTCTGTGTACAATACAAAAGAAGTTGAGAAAAAATAATCTAATGCTATTTTATTTTCCAATTATTTTCAAGTGTATAAAATTTGAATAAAATTTGATATGTAAAATTATTTCCGTAGTAAAATGAAGATGTAGAAAAAAAGTGGTTGCTCACTTAATATAAGTTGTTTAACTCTGTGGTTAACGTAATTGTACTTATTAGTTTAAAAGCCTCTTTATTAAGAGTTTTAATAACAATGTTCACTACCTCTAAATAGTTTCTCATTTCAAAGCATTATTATTAAAAATTTTAATACCTACTTTGACATGGTCGGGCTCGTGAATATAATACTTCAAAAAACGTACTTTATAAAAAAAAAAAGAAAAAAAAAGCATCTGGACTCTCATCTTCCATAGAAGGGATAAAAAATCGCTACCACACGATCCAACTCGAATATCACGCGGATCCCTGTCACTCGTAAATTTACCGGATTAGCCTTCGCCTTCTTGAAAAATGTAAAAAGAAAGGGAGAAAAGACTGAAGACTGTAAAAATTGTTAGGGTACGCAACATCAGCTAAAGACACAGTCTGAATGGCTAATGAAGTCGCGTTATATTGGCGGCCGTCGACATACTCCCACGCGCATTCGCGCTCCCCTTTAAGTCAAGACGCATGCGGATGACGCGGCTTACTTTCCGTCTAAGATTTCGAAGATTGATTCTCCGGGCATCGGCCTCTTTCTCCTCGTCGTCCTCCTCCTCCTCATCCTTTTCTGCATCTTCTTCTGCTTCTTCTTCTTCCTCTTCCTCTTCCTCTTCTTCTTCTTCTTCTTCTTCTTCTTCTTCTTCTTCTTCTTCTTCTTCTTTCTTCGCTCATCCATCGGAAATGAGGAGGGAAGTTAAGCACTGGATGGATGTTACCGAGACACTTTTTCCCCCCTACGCCCTTGTTTTTCGAAAATTTTTTGTTCTCACTCGCTTTTCGAATAAGAAAACACTTAAAATTCTCATCAAGTATTGAGGAAGGAAGTTAGATACTCTATCAAGAGTTTGTCGAGTCATTGTTTATGGATACTTAATTCGATCCCATGCTCAAAGTAGATTATTATTAAAATACTTTTGACTTTAAATATGTAAGGTATGAAATATCTGGATGCCGGGAAATTAGCGACTTTTTTAAAAAAATTTCGATAGCCCAAATATCTGAAATAATGATTTTTAAAATTGAATTTTTTATTATATAAAAATCATTGTTACCAAGGAAGAGTATATATATATATATATATATATATATATATGTGTGTGTGTGTGTGTGTGTGTGTGTGTGTGTGTTTGGAAATATTTTAATAAAAAATTTATAAATAGTTGTGGTTGTAGGGTTTCGATACTTTAGACGAAATAGCAATTAGAGAAGAAAATATTTATAAAACTAATAAATACTCGTTGAAAATTTTATTTTAATTACTCATATTCCAAACTATTGGATACATTGCGTCAAAATCCCTAGTCAATAAAACAAAATTTACCATTACAGATACTTTTAGATTAATAAATAAAATATTCACTTTTACACTTTTTAAGAATTAAATATCGTTTGACATAATTATATGGCTAAAATGTATAGAGGAGGAATATGCTCGGCTTAAATTTTCAAGTGCATCGTCTCCTTGACTCGAGAAACTTGGCAAAAATGTCGGATAAGGAGGGAAAAGCTTTAAACAAGATTCTTGTAGGCTGCTGGATCAAGTGATGAATTGGCATATCTCGACTCCTTCTAGAAATCATCAAGTAGTGCAGTGTAGGACCTATTATAAAATAAGGTCGGGAGGTATGAATATTCAAAGGTAATATAAAAAAATCGCTTAAGCAGACTACCATTTGAATTTTATGCATTTAATGGGAGACGTAATAAATATAATGGTAACACCAATCTGATAATAACTCGTTCGCTCGGTTATATTCCCGCCATTTGGTCATTTAGCCCTTAGCCGATACATCGACGTTTGGCCAACGATTAACCGCAGAGGCAATCAGCTCGGACAAATGATCCTAACTCCGGCTGCCTCTTGCCGGCAATTCCTTCCTATTTCAATATCTCGATTGAGAAAATTCGCGAACCCATGCTTTATAGGGCCATCCTCGACAACAAGTACGGCTTAAAGCGCTGGCAGATCGGCGAGATTGCAAGTAAAATCGGGCAACTGTACTATCAGTACTACCAGAAGACGAGCGAGACGAGCTACCTCCACGAGGCGTATTCTTTCTACGGGGCGATACACACGAGAGCGTACTACAGTCGGGCCGCCAAGGAGGACAGGAGTGACTTGATGGTGAAGAAGCTCAGGTATGATCATGTCGTTATTACGGGATTTACGTGCCGAGAATGAAAGAAGATGCTTTCCTGGAAAAAATCTGCAGCATCTGAGAATTTAAAATTTTATTTACTGGCAATGAAGTGAAATGCAACAGTAGGGAATACAATATTATCACGAGGTTAGTTATGAACCAAGTATTATATTAATCGTGGCTTGTTTAAAGAATTTTTCTCATTTTACCTTAATATCTATTCCGATTATATTATATATAGTAGTAGTTTTATTCTAATTTTTTATCTCACTTATTGATTAATGTAGGAGCCATTATAACACTGATTTAGCTTTTTCTTTATGCATCCATGAAGAGTTTAATTACGCCAGCGAGAAGCATTATTTGTATTCAAAATTACTTATCATCTAAAAATAATCGATACAATTATATCGGGGATTATTGCACAAACTATCTTCTATGCTCTCTACTACTCTCGGCCCTTTATATTATTCTCAAGGACTCTGATAGGAAGCCAACCTTTGTTGTTGATTATTTTTATCGAAATTTCATTTACAAATTTAACGGAGAATAATAATCGCTCTAAATGTTCATGGCAATTACAATGTTTTCGAGCGTGAAACGAATCAATGGTTTATAAGAATTCACTCAAATAGCTTTAATAATTTTTTTATTTTCAATTCGTGATGCCAATAATTAATCAATATTAGATAAAATAATTGCATTGGAATTTAGTGAGTGTAAAAAAATTTGCGTAAACGATACGCATGCTCAAAACTTATTTACATAAGATAATGAAAGGCCTCCTTTATCCCTCTGTGCCGCATAAAGAATATAAATGAAAATCGAGCGTATGAATGAAATTCTCATCGAACGTTCGAATAATAATAAAGAAAACTGTGAAATTAAAAGCGACGAGCGTCACTACGACAAAGTCCATTGGTGTCGTTTGCTATCGAACCACGAGCTGATGGAAAATGGCACGAATGCAAATCCATTGCGCAGGTACTACGCCCGTTTCATCGTCGTCTGCCTGCTCCTCAACAAGATGAACGTGGTGCGGGACTTGGTGCAAGACCTGGAGGCCCAGATAGCGGACTATAATAGCGCGTACGAGCCGGACGACCACGTCGACTGGACCCACGTGCTCGACGAGCTCAAGGCCTTCGTCAAGGCGGACTCCGCGGTCGCGGTCCTGCGAGCTGACTCCAACGTCCCCGTCGTTCTGCCCCATAGGCTTGGACCCCTCACCTCACCACCGGTCGAGCGTTCGACACCCATGTGCCTCTCCCTCCAGGAGATCCTCATTGTCGGCAATTGCGCCAAGCAGGTGTCGTCTCTAGATTCCTTAATTATGTGCGCGTGACCCGGTTTAGTTAGCATGCATGACGGCTCTTTCGCAATCCAAATCTTTCAGCGATTCGCTCGAATTTTTTTCTTTTTTTTTTCTTTTCATTTTTCCTATCGAATCTTAACACTGCTTAACTCTAATTTTGGACATTGGAGCAATTTTTATGAATTATTGATTGAAATGCATTGCACAACACCTCTTTCCACTTTCCCATGAGCAACGATTTAAGTCGATAACGAACAAGTTTTTTTAAATCCCCGTATGCACTAGTAACGATCGTTTAAGACGAAAAATCTTAATTATTTTTATATGCTAATGGCTCTATGTACTTAGAATAAATTGACAATTGCAGTGTATGATTATTGTCGATTTAAGATACATTAAATAGCTTTCATCATTATTGTATTAAAATTATTCGTAGACTCTAGTTTCTACTGAAATTGGGTAATTGCGTTGGCATACGTAGCACTTTCAACTACTATTACATATTTATGTAAGACAATCGTCGCCCATATTTTCTTTACCAATAACTTATTTATTGGTTTCTTCCAAATATGAGATATAAATATACTTTGGATAATACGAATAATTGATAGTAATGAACAATACAAGGAATTACAAGATAAGATAAGATCGTTTCTACATTGTAGTTTTTCTATTCCTTTATCTTTTCTTTTATTATTATTATTATTATTATTATTATTATTATTATTATCATCATTATTATTATTATTATTATTATTATTATTATTATTATTATTATTATTATCATTATTATTATTATTACTTTCTTCTTTTTTTTTTAAATATGAATATTGATAATTATTAATACATTTTCGTACGCTGCTATTTAAATTGTAGCAATAATTTTATTACACGAGAATAATAAATAACTTCATATGTGCAATTCAACAATAATCAATAATTAATTGCCTCCTGTTTGTAAATGCAAATGCAAAATCAATCGGTATGACTTGTAGTTAAATAAATAAATACCAATATGAACCGCAATGCAACATAATCAATATTAAACATTGAAATAATTGTAACTAATTGTAAATAAGTGAAATAATAATTTATAATTAAGTATCCAGAGTAAACGTAATAAATGTACGCTGCATGCTTCATCCAACCCCAATTTGATTATGTTACGAATAATTATTTGCATAATTGTATTTACTTAATATTTTGAAAGGCACGAGTGCATTTTAATGTACTTCTTGCCCTCTTCATCTTTCCACCACAATTACGTAAAGGGATTTTCTCTCACTGAGCGTGTTTGTACACAGTAGTCCATTGTTACCAAATAGCCAACATATCGCATCGACGAAACACAGCCAGACGTTGCGTGGCTTTCAGGTCAAGTTCAGCGAGATGTCGATAGACATGTTCAGGATGCTGCAGACCCTGGAGCGCGAGTGCCAGGACGACCCGAACCACCTGCACGACGGTTCATCGGGAGACCGGATGCCGTTCAGGCCGGGGCCTTACCCGTCCGAGAACGGGGCCTCCCGACGCGACAATCCTCACAAGTACATCCTCTTCAATCCGACGTACAATCAAGTGCAGATCTTCCTCTCGAGCGGCTTCAACGAGCTCCCACCCAACGGTGTACTGCTACTCTACATGTCGGCGGACGGCTGCTTCTCCACCGTCAAACGGCCCGAGGAAAGTGAGTTCAGACCGAACTGCATGCCTTCCCACGTCTCTCTCTCTCTCCCTCTCTCTCTCTCTCTCTCTCTTTGCCAAACTAAGTAGCGTAAGCGAGCTACTTTGCGCTTTTGATTTCCGAGGGCTGCAGTAGCATTGCCGAGTGACCCAAATGCTCGTTAGCTTAAGCGATACGCAAGATCACTCTATTTTCATTTTCGA
Source organism: Ceratosolen solmsi marchali (assembly GCF_000503995.2). Lineage (NCBI taxonomy): Eukaryota > Metazoa > Arthropoda > Insecta > Hymenoptera > Agaonidae > Ceratosolen > Ceratosolen solmsi. The sequence goes on from NW_011948428.1 coordinate 3,523,390, forward strand.
AATCGGACGCTCCAAGCGTTCAAGGAATGAGTTGCTTTTGGCCTTGTTCTTGGGACTCGGAGCTAAGCTTTTTACTATTTGCCTTTCTTAGGAATAAATAAAAAAAAAAAAAAAAAAAAAGAAAATACGAATAAAACATAGAGAAAGAAAATAAAAGAGCAAAAATGAAGGGAGAGAGTTGGATGGTAGTTTGCCAGTTATTTTACGCATTTTGAAATGGAGATCATTAATCACTGGAGAAAAATTACAATTCATATATTCTATTTTATGCGAAATACAAATTTATAATGCTGGCATATTGATAAGACGATAGTTCTTGTGAAAAGTCACTTTTCTTACATATCAATGATTCATTATTTTATTTTGATATTTGGCATAAATTTTTTAGGGAATCTTTATTATTATAATGTTTATACGGGAACTTTTATTCATTTTTTCGTTCTGTTTTTGTTTTGTTTTGTTTTGTTTTGTTTTGTTTTTTTTGTTTATTTTGTTTTTTTTTTCAACTATTACCAAATAACAAATTAAAGTAGTTTCTACAGATTACGAATAAAGAAATATACATGCATGAACTGCTCTCTCGTCTATTTCTAAATTTATTCGTGACAAAATTGCACGTAGTAAATTAGTTTTGAAGAATCGTCCACAATTTTCTGATACGTAGAAAATATTTTTCTGTATATTTATTTAATGGAACAGAAATTTTGTTGGCATGTTCTTTAACTTCGTTTTAATTTCATAAAGGCTGCTTATATAATAGAGTATAATTATGCTTAAGGGATTAAACTATAGTCGCTAAATAATAATTTAAAAAGTCGACATCTATATATATGTATTTCGTATTAATAATTTTGAATATTTTGAAATACAAATTAATGGAATTTAAAAATATTCGAAATATATTGAAATTCATTTTATAGCTAATGGCATATTTAGGGATAAAAAGTTATTTATCGCCAAATAATAATGATTATTCCTTAAAATACCTACACTTTTCTCGCATTTAATATAATATAATTATATAAAAATGTTCATTGCATCAATTTATACATATATTATTAACATTCCCGGATAATTTTAAAATTAAATAATCTTTCTCTTTTATTGAATTTAATCATTACGAGAGTGAACAAATGCATAAAAATAAGAAAAGTTTAAGGTAATTTCAATGCCATTTTATTAACTTTGCAAACGTTTGCATATTTCAGAGAATTATATAGTTTTAGAATGGTATTGGGTGTTTAGATATGATAATATAATATTTCGTAAAATTTTTTATTATTTTTAGATACTTCTTAGGTGGGGATACAAATTTAGAACTTGTATAACTGTATTTTCATGTCCATTTATTTATTTATAAATTTATTACTTAATACACATTACCTACATATATTAATAAATATAAATGCATATTCCTTCCAGATATCAATGAATCAAATTATTATATATATATATATATATATATATATATATATATAGTTTTTTTAATACTTCAAATGCTTAATAATATTTTGTATCTGCATTTGAAACGTATATGTTCTATTTAAGAATTATTAGCTAAATCTTTGGTACAAGGGTTTTTCCAAATTATGAGTTGACAATTAAAATATACGACTAAAACTTTTGACCTATTTTGTCATTCTTCCGATATCGAGTGCCAAGCATTTATTCTCATTACGTTATGTTCTTTTCAGTTTTCTTCAAGTGATTACATACTGAGCTTTCGAATCAGCATATATTCTCTCTGTATTGATATTTTACAAATTGATATTAAATATAATAATGACAAATTTGCGAATTTTCAATCTATAGTACGATTTAATGGTTCGGGAATGAATGGACAATTGTGATATACGAATATGCGAGCGAATCATTTGTATTAGACGCATAGGAATAATATATATTGCAGTAATGATTGAGCAAAGAAATTTAATTATGGAGTAAGTTAGTTAACGTGCTCACGTATATTCCATCATCCTTAATATTTTGCAAATCAAAGTAAGTTCATTACTCTAACGCACTGTAGAATTTATTATAATTTCATAAAAATAAGTAGCACACAGTCATAATGTATTTTAATACGATAGACAATAGATGTCAATAATACTACTGCGAAATCTAAATAACTTGGCTAACGTTTCAATAAGCACGATTGTAATTGTCTTTGTATGTTCTTGTCAATAACTAGGATATGTTCGTTTTAGAATTTATGAGATCACTGGTAATCGCGGCATGCACTTACTATGTCAACGCACAAACATATGGCCATGGAATCAGTTTGAGCGTCTTCTCTAATTCACCCGTACTAATATCATTGTTTATCGGTCTCGCTGATCACGTAATTACCAACGTCTGTCAAGGCTGGCATATACGAACGTATTAGGACATGCAAGTGTACGCGCATTGTTTATCGCATTTATCATATTTATAAAAGGGCTTCGTTCTTTACTCGCTTGAATGCCGACCAAACCTTTTACAATGATTTACGGTGAGCCGAGCATTCCATTTTTCTCTTGTTCTCCTTTTTTTCGCACCTCCTCTTGACATGATTTTACAAACTTTCCTATCGACATAAGAGATAGGCTGTACTCCAAAGGATCAGGATTATAAGTTGCAGAGTTTAGGAACTTTGCAGATTACATATCTACTTTGCAGCGTTTAAATACAATACAGCTTTCGTGATTTGTTCATATTTTATTTTAATATCCGCTTAAAATCGTAGAGTTTTCGATTTCGTAATATCGAAGTTGTTGAAGAAAATATTATATTTCTTAATTTTAAAGACTTGTGTTGAGTAATAGTAAAAAAAGATGCTGCCGATCAATATCTTATCTGAATTATGATTATATTTATGAATGTTTCTTTCTATTAGATGTATTTTCCCTTACAAATGAATGATATAAAATTTTTATTGTAAATATCTTATTATTGCGATTTCTTCGCAAGTGATAATTTTACCAATAACGCGAAGCTTCATTCCGATGATTATTCAGATTATATTACGTGAAATATTTTTAAATTAAATCATCGACTAATATATTCAATTCATCCTAAATATATTATAGAAATAAGTAGTTATATATTAAGAAAAAAATGAGAAAAATTTTAACACAAATTAATCAGCTTAATATAAGAAATAATTAAGTCACGTGTTAGAAAGAGTAGGTTAAAACTATTAGTAGACATTTGAAAGTTGAAACATTTTTAGAACGTATTTAACGTACTTTACGAATACATTATGAAATAATTTTAATTTAAAATATTATCTTTCACTATTTTATGTTACATATTTTTGAGAAAATCATTAAGTACTTATACATCATAAGATTGTTACGATTAAAGTACGATGAAATTATTTCAAAATATAAAATAATGACAACTTTCGTATAAATAATTAAACATTACAATTGTGAATATATATGAGAGAATAAAGATTAATTAAACAGTTTATATTCATTTTTTTATTACGAATAATTTTTAACTTTGATGTTTTCATTCGTATTAAATAATTTGATAGACGAAAATCAATATAAAGTACGTCAAAATACAGTCTAATTGTTCTTCAATATACATAAAATCATAATAATTATAATTGTAATTGTCTTTGATTACTTTTAAAATTACAATAAAAAAATCATGATAAATAATAAATGTATTTATTTACATTTAGAAATTTATTTACGTTTTTAATACACGTAATTATATCAATTTTCAAAATATTCTGAATTTCTGAGACATTGTAATAGATAATTTATTTATATAAAATACCAATCCACTTAAATAAGTTCAATAGCACATTATTTCTATGCTGATGTATTATTTAATTCTTATGTGAAAATAATTACTACTTATAATATTCGAGTAGCATTTGAATTTATTTAAAGTTTTTTTAAAATAGTAAATTTATTAGCAATATAATATAAATTAAGTAATCGATATAATTATATTATCAATGCTATATTCTTGAAATTAAAAAATAATATAACTTTAACTGGTTATGTCTTGATATACAAATATTCTGAGCTTCGTGTACTGTTATTTTAGAACAAAAAAATCATATCATATAAGATTCTATATTATATAATTGATAGCCTTTGCATATTACTTAAATTAAAAATAATAAATGAAATTAATTCACATTAATTTTATAATATGAATTTAAATTTGTATGCATGATATGCCACGTAACTCGTATGAGTCCAGCAAATACGAATTCAGTCGATGAAACTCATTCGAAGCATATATTCTTTTCAAGAATATCTGTTCACATTTAGAAATATAAAAATTAACATTTAATATATAATGTTTTATTTATTATGTATAAAATATTATTTATATAATGTAATAGATTATAATGTATTTGATGATTAGTTAATTAATTAACTGCTTGTACCTACGGTAATGCATTCAACGAGTAATTAGTTATATATGCTTTTATAAAATTGATTGTATTTAACAATTTCTGAAATATGTTTTAATCAGCTTCTAAAAATTCTTAGACACCATAAGTCTAAGATAATAAATGGTAATATTAAGTAGTTTGGATTATAAATCTATTAATAGTAAAATTTTTTTTTCAATAAATTAGAATTATTATAAATTTTATTCTTTACATTGAATATGATTGATGAATTTGTATTAAATAAATACAAATTAAATAAAAACCTCGTTTTCACTTCAAAACGTTAATAATTCATTAAGTATAATTAATAAATTTTCATTGAATTATCCTAAGTGCAGTTATTACATTACTTACGGTTTTTAAATTTTTAGTTTCATAGATACTATATATTATGCCATTTAGGAAAAAAACATAATTTTTTCTCTTCGTATAGTCCATTATAAATTGTATTAATGTCATAGCTAGAATTATGCTTTAATCATACGAATGAGAAGAATATATGCTTGCTTACACAGTAAAATGAGACATTAAATTTTAATTTATCCATATCTTTTTATTATTTTGTATGAATTTATATATATATATATATATATATATATATATATATATATATATATATTGTAAAAAAGGATATGCTGATTATGAGTAACATTTTATCTTAAATTATTATAACGTAAATGATATTTCAAGTTAATTCGTTTGCTATTATACACATAATTGAAGTTAAAAATTTTTTATTTCATTGTGAAAAAAGTGATATTATGAATATACATGTCGAATAGAAAGAGAAAAAACTTTATAAATGTTTTGTAATAAGAATTTAAATAGAATTTTATTTATTCTATTGATTATATGCGTAAAGATGTTTAAAATGTTTTTAAAGTTTTAATTAAAAGAATGTAAAAGTTGCATTTAATTATTGTGAATACGCGTCGTGTTCTTCATACTTATATATAATAAAAATTTATACAATTGAACGCACTATAACATATAGTGTTTATAAGTAATTAAATGAGAAGAAATTTATTTATTATAGAGAAATTTCGGGTGAACTCATAAAAATTCAGTATTAATAACTATACATAATGTCAATGTAATGTAACATCAAAAGCTTGTATTCTCGTTCAATGCGTTTGCTCATTATCGGTAATATTCTAACGACAGCAAGCAGTGAATAATTTTTCATCGATTTTTGCCACCCAGCCAAAGTATCTCACGTCAAGAAAGTAAAATAGCAAAAACGAATCTTTTCTTGAAAGTTCTCTGATTATAATAATTGCAAAGAATATGGCGGACCTTTGAAGTGCGAAATCCGAAGATTTGTACTCTTGAAAATTGAGAATAATACGGAAAATAAAATAAGGTGGACAATACTAAAACTACAAGCGTTTATCTTTCTTTCGTCATTTATTCATTTACTTTTGTTTTTACCAGCACATTATTCATTTAACTCAAGAATGCGTAGGCGGCTAATTAAGGATATAAGCATAGAGGTAGGAGGGTTGGCAGGTTCGTAAAAAGAGAGGTACAATAATGAAAGGGTTTGAGCGACGCGCAATGCAAGTCCATAGAAAGCGGTGCGCACTGATGCACCCCTAATCCGTTTCAGTGGGCTACGACCTCGGGGGCGTCTCGACCTCCTCGAAACTCGAGCACGGCAAGCAGCGGCTCCAGGGCGATAAGGAGCCGGAGTGTCTCTACCCGGGGGACCTCTACCCGTTTACGCGCAAGCCCTTCTTCGTGGTCGTCGACTCGGACAACAGCTTCGTGTTCCAGCAGATACCGCGCTATTTCGGCCAGCCACTGATGGTTCTAATGTCGCCCCAGGACACGCCCGCCGGCCTCAGGGAGCTGAGAAACGAGGGCGGCCTCTTCACCCTCTTTCTCCACTCGCCGTTAGCCGCCTTCTGCCTTATATGCAACGTGGCCAGCCTGCCGATTCAGCACTGGGAGCGATGCGAGCGCTACGTCGAGCAGTTCCTCATCGAGGCCAGCCAACTTGTCCTCAGATCACGATGCGGTAATAACTTCAAACTCGATTTTATCGGCGATCGCATTTATCCTGCCACTGCCGTTACGGTACTACACACGTGGTCTCGTACACGCCTCTCTCCCCCCCCCCCCCCACCCTCTCCCTCTCTCCCTCCCTCACCAACTCGGCTTTTAACAAGGAATAGTAAATGCGGATTTTACCGCATTTTATCTTGCTCGCGCTGAAACTTAATCATGCGAATGGATTTAATGCATTACGTCGGAGGGGTAGTAATATGGAAATACAGTACCAAGCTTCCCTATATAATCCCAAGTGTATTTACTTTTTTTCCTTTCTTTTCTTTGCTTTACTGTTCTTTTTTTTTTTTTTTTTTTTTTTTTTTTTTTTTTTGTTGTTGCTGTTGGAATTTCACATTTTACTATCCTGACCTAAACGTGTTTATCGTGATACGCGAATAAGGACACGCGACACGAAAACTTTGAATTTTAATTCTACATTTTATCTTAATTTCAATTTTTTACAACAAATTGCTTTATATTGCTTGGTGTTTTATGGACTAAGCCGGCGGTTGGTCGAGAGTAACGTCACTTCAATTATTTCTTTATTTGGTAAATACAATAAGGACAGCGGTAAGGTATGGATTAAATAATGGAGCGAACACTATTATTGATATTTCTTTGAATTATTCTAGTAAATGTGTTTCTCTAATATATATTTTTACGAAGCTTCTTATTTGATCGATAACTGTATTGTGCTGGTAAATATTTACTATGGATGGTTTTAAAAACTCACGCAAGCTTCATATTCGTTCAAAGTACAAACAATTTCTTAGCACTACATGTAAACAATTATTAAATATTTAACTTTTTATTAAAAATTATCGTAATTGCAAATAAAAATTTCGTATCGCTATCTTTATAAATTACCAAGGAAATCTGAAATATATCATGGATTCATTAATTACGTTCAAAATTCAAGGATTCATTAAAATTACTTCTTACATTTGCCTGAAAGAGCGGAAAAAATAGAGAAAAGGTATAATTTATAAAACATACTGCTTATAAAAGTGAAAAAAATTAACTAATTGTCAAAGTATGTTATTTTAATATATATATATACATTTAAAAAAAAATTTTAAGTCTTTGGTTAAAATTCTGAATAATTTTGGAAAAACAAGCTTAAATCTATAAGATATATATATATATATATATATATATATATATATATATATATATATATATATATATACACACATCTCCTCTCTTTTTATAATATAATCACAAATCTCCTCTATTATTATAATGCAGTACATTTTAATTATAACGTAAAATCATAATAAATATAATCTATATAAATGATATTTTATTGAAAAAATTAAATAAATTTATGTGAAAATTAATCTGCTATTAATGTTGTAAATTTTTTTTTTTTTTTTTTTTTTAATAATCTTTCAATGCATTATCATGATTTTAGAAAACATTATATAGACGTAATGTAATACCGTGATGTACAACGATTTTAAATATTAAATAGCTATCGATATATTTCATAAGAATTTTGCTTTATTTTTTAACAAAAATTTTCCAACGTAATTTGAACATTTTAACTTTCTCCACGTACGCGCAATAGGCTGTAATTGAGATGAAATTTCTTGAAATATCTAAAAATAACTTTTATCTATTTTGGAAAATTATGAGGATAAAATACATGCCTTATAGATTTAAGCTTATCATTTTAAAGTACGGATTTCGTGTGTAAAACGATGTGCATCGAAATATTATGGCAGATGGCTCAAGCGCTGACACCGCAATATTCCGCAATGCAATTTTTTTTACTAAAATACGTAAAGCCCCGGGTAAAATAAGTAAATACTAAACTTAAATGGAAATTTGAATGTCATCGATATTATTGTAATTAATTTAAAAATCAATCCATTTATATATATATATATATATGTAGAATTCGCTATGCATGTGCGAGTGTTTGTTTAAGTTTACAATTCCTGTACAAGCAATTGGGAATATCGCGAAAAGCTGCTGTAATATAACGCAAAGGGCAAAATTAAAATTCAAAGACTTATTGCCGCAGTCGAAAATTGTAAAACATAAAAATAACCAACGCTAATATTATCGATTAGCAGCTATAAATAGCTTACATCTTTGTCCAAACGTCGCTTATATTATTTAGCAAAGTGTTGGGTGCGCAATATAAAAACTCGACTCAAATATGTACGTTATCGCAACGTGGGCGGGAAGGTATTTATATCGTATACATTGGAAGTATTAATTAATTCATCACAAAAGCTTAGGGCCGCTCCAATTGTCAGAAATGGGAGAAAAATGTCGGAATGAACACATTGTTTTAGCCGTGAGCGCGCCTCAGTCTATACAACGGCCGATCGAACGCCGAATTTGAATGTGCGCCTCGGTGCTACACGTGCGGTTCGCTGCTTATCGGCTATGCATACCTACGCTATTTATTGATTTGTTTCTTAAAGCGGAGGCTTTGAACGAATATTGCCCGGTCGAGCATTTCACGCCTACAGGCACACGTACGTGCATAGGTAGGTAGTATAGTAAGCTGTTTTCGTTTCTCCGAGTCTATCGAAAGGGATTTTTCAAACGAGCCAAGCTACGGTACGTTTACGTGTATGCATAAGCAAAGGCGGCTCTTCGATTTTTTCATCCACGAGCTTATTTACTCGTATCTACTCGGCCAATATTTCTCTATCTCCAATCCATTGTCTCGAATAGCCTCTTTTCATTTAGTGGGAGAAAACAGTAAATAAATAGTCTTTATTCATGCCTTCGAACATTAATACCACACCCTCGCCAATTAATGAAATAAACTTCATACTCGCGTAGAATTCAATGGCACTTTATCGGAATTATTTTCATAATATTGAACAATCAAAAAATCATTAATAATTAAATTTTAACGGCTTGAGATATTTTTTTTTTTTTTGCTAATAATTTCATCACTTATGACGAGAGTGCGATAAATTTTATTCCGTATGTAAAACCAAATTGTTCTTTATTATTTCAACACACACGCGCGCGCGCACACATATCAATTAAAAGAAAATTCTATAATTAGAAAGCATTGTTAAAATATCGTTACATGTAGTTGTGAAATATTCAAATAATTCATACACATTATAATTCATACCTACGATTAAACATTGTGATATTAATGAAGATATTTAAATAAATGTCGTTTATAATTATATATAAAAAGTAAGGATATTTAATGAGGCAACGAGAATCCAACAATATCAATAATTCGACCTCCAAATGACTAATAATCTGTTCTAAAAATTCTTACAATTATAAATTCATAGTAGAAATTAATTTGTATCACTGCAGACTAATATTACGTCATTATATTGTACGTAGAGAAGAAAAGATATATATATATATATATATATATATATATGCCATAAAAGTAAATTAAGATGAAACTACATTTATATGTTGACGTAAATTTATTAGGCTGCAAATGAAGATGTAGCCCGAGCATATTAATCGATGAGAATAATGATTAATCGAATCCCTAATATTTCTAATCTCATCCTAAAGCCAAGATAATGCGTAAACAAAAACCTTCTTTACCTGCCCAAACAGAACTGAGCGTCCTCCAGTTCTTCGGCGACGACTTCTTACGGCTCCTCCTGCTGCGCTACGTGTTCTGCGACGTGGTGCTCCATCTACATCGTTCGTTCCGCGGCCGACAGCAGAGGCCACGATGTCACCCGCCGCTACCGGAGGCCGAGCTCCTGGAGCACCTCTCGCTCCACCACATTGTCCTCGATCTCGCCAACTGCCTTGACGTCCGCGACTACTTCCCGGACAGTAACGAGCTCGCCTGACCCCGGCGACTGCCGGCTTCGGTCGAGTTCGCAGATCAGCACGGGTTCGAAACACACGTATTATTTCCCCGAGGTTTATGCTTGGCAGATTTCATTGACAAACCTTATTCCCATGAACTGGGACGCGAGTCTCGATGGGAGGAATGGGCCAGTATCAGCCTCGGGCCCCCGGTCGTCACTTAGATGCGCCTCGATCGCAACATCTCCATCGGATGGCTCTTCTTTGGACTACTTTGGGGACCAAAATTTGGAGATTCCTGAAAAACCGAAAGATTCATTAACCATTACTACTCTCTGACATTAAATGGATTAATCGACGACTGTGTATATTGATGGGGATGGGGAGAGGGGGCGGGGATTGGTGTTGGATTGCTGATTTGTTGAATAGCGCGAGATTAAAAATTAATAAAGACATATCATATTCACCATTTATATTCCTCTTGGGTTGGACGACTTTTATGCGTTTGATCTCCGTATTGGATATTTAGACTTGTGAATTATTTATTAGTGATAGGTATTTTATGATTATGATATATATATATATTTCACATATTTGACTACAATTTCGGAATACATTTCATATATCGTTACTCGATACATTCAAATATAAATGCATCCGATTGCTATTATTATTTTAATTATTTTTTTCTTCGAATAATATATGATTTTACTCGTTACTTTTATTATTTTTCATTACAGAGTTTTTAAATTGTCGTTACTTATTGAATTGTTGATTAAAATTTGTAGAAATTGTAGAATTAATAAAGTTTTTAATAAACATAATGGCGCATCATTACATAATCAAAGATATTGAGATATATCGTTGAAGCTGAATAATTTAAAAATTATCATTAATACGACCGTAATTGAAATCAAAGGAAATCATAGAAAAGTATTGGGTGTGAAAATAATCAATAACTAAAGTATTTTATAAGTTTAGTACTTATGCATGCGCATATAAGTGTACATGTATAGTAATGTCGATATGCCAATAGGTTGGCATCGATTAGGTACATTTCCTTTTCCTAGACTATATTAGCAATTTCAAATACATGTATGTACATGTACGCGTACTTACGCACACAGGAAACAAAAACGCAGAGTTTTAATATAAATAATAAGTATTCCGTTTATTTAAAGGCAAAATTATGAAGAGTATAAATTTAACTCGGTTATTGCCTTGGTGGCACAACTCCATCGTCATTACAGTCGAGGATAAGGTTTTATACAACGATTAGTTACATCCAAGCATTTACCAAATCCTACCAACATACACCAACGAACGCATACTGATAAAATCATTGACGTTACAGGGAACAGCAGCACCGTTTAACGCCAAAGCAAACGCACCATTACGATTCGTCAGGGCGTGTCTACGACTACGACTATTGCGGGAGCTCCGGTCCCGGTACCGGCTACAACTGCAACAACAAGATTGCAAATCTCCGGCCCCACTGAGGCCCCGATGTCACCCGCTCACCCCATTCCCCTCGTTCTCGTTCGAATGCCACTGCAAGTGTAAGCGGACGCTTCATCGCTGCTTTCATTAGTCTCTTTACGCGTACATTGCGATCGACTGCTGCAAATTCTTGGGCGCTCCCCAATAGCGTCTACTAACGATCGTCGTACACTCAGATAGATAGATAGATAGATAGATAGATAGATAGATAGATAGACAGAGAGAGAGAGAGAGAGAGAGAGAGAGAGAGAAAGGATTGCCTGATATTATATGCCTGATAGCGTGATTTTGACTTATCGCCCAAATTGCTCCATTGCTGCGTGATGCTTGTCTATCCCGAGGCAAAACTTATTAAGATCATATGAATTTTGAGAGTGCAAATGAAACTGTGATTGAAAATAAAATCGTGTTCGCTTTTATCGTCGAGGACAATTTCGGGCGAAGCTTGATTAACTAAATTATGAGATTGGAAAATTGCGCGATACCGATCCACTCATTGTACAAGAAAATTCGCATCAAGCGTACAAAATCAAGCTTTTTAATATTTTAGGTACACGACATTCCATAATATGGAATATTGAATTACTTTGAGTTTGCAAGCATTATCTTAAATTAAAAATGGCAAAGAATTTACCTGAATTTTTTAAAGAACGGAAATTGGTTACAACTTGGTCTTTGCTAATATCAGAATAAAATGAAATTTCTTGTAATTAAATGTAATGTAACATTATCATTATCGGCTGCATATTTGTCATAATAAAATTCTTTACTTATACTGCAGATATATTAAATTAAATATACGGCTTGTTAATTAAATACTCTATACTCAATTATTCTTTTTATTACATTGTGTATGTCGTATTTATTTATTTGTCTATAAGATGAAATTATTAAGGCCTTTACATTGTAAAATATATTTTTTCGTGATAATCTTCAACAGTATTATGATTCGGTATTTATTATCCTCGTCAGATTACACATTACTTTTCAATTATTATATATTAAATATTTTACAACTGATATTTTCTCTCTGAGTATATGATGTTACTAATGAATAAATTAATGGACATAAATTTAGTATAATGATTTGTTTTATGTGAAAATTGCTGCAAATATCAGTTTCTTTAAATAGTAATATTAAGTACATTCGGATGACGTTTCTGAATGATAGTTTAGATATGCATTCGCGGATGAAGGATGTCATATCTTCTAAAAACTATGTAATAATGATAATAAATTTTTATATAAGCTAGAGAAATAAGAAACGAAGGGTATTTGAATAAAACAATGAATTATAAAATTTATAAAATTCAATGCAATTCACGTACAAAAGAAGAATGTCCTTTCTACCAGTGAAATTAATGAGATAATTTAAGCAAGTCATTGGTATTTATGCTCATATATTTCCATTAGGTTTCTCTTTTTTTTTCCAAATCAAGTTTCCGTGTAAATATACAATAGTATAGAATTTATATAGATTTTGTATAAAATTCTATCCTAACCTTATATAGGGCTATTATTATAATCAGGAGAGAATTTATCACGCAAGAATTTGCAGTAGATTTGCCTTTCCTTTATAAAAGGAATTAAGTATACAGAATACAGTTATAGAGATAATTGGGTATTTCATGAAAATTTTCCTTAGTTATTTATATGCCTAATCATCATTACAAATAATTCAAAAAATTTTAACATGCATTTTTACTTTCAAGACAAACTGCATAGCAGCTTATAATATATTTTCTTCTTGCGCAATTACTCACTGTAATATTTTGAATTTTAACACTTGAAGAAAACCGTAATTTCCTTAAATCATCTGTAATCAAGTTTAAAGAACAATTTTACGCTAATTAATTAACTGAAATCGACGATTACTGTGTACTCCCTCTGTATCCATATTCGATATAAAAATATATATATACTTACGATAGGCAAAAGATACAAATACGAATATAATTTTCGTATTGTAATATTTCGTAAGATTGTAAAGTTTTTAAGCTAGTACAACTTTTAGAATTTAGCTAGGAAAAGAGTTTATAATAATATTGAGATATAATTTATTGAAAAATACGATGTAATTAAATTGTGAAATACTCAATTGAAATTCATTGCAGAGTTATAACTCGGAGCCCTATAACTTCAGAATTATTGAAGTTGGGTAGGACAATGAATTTATAATATATAATGAATGTACGATAAAACAAAATTACAAGAATTTAAGTACTTTTCTTTGAAAGAAAATAATTAGTTTTATGAAATGGATCTATCTTATGCGAAAAATATATTATTTATTTGAATAGAAAATCTTTTACAGTAAAAAACTACGTTAGAACATGGAATGTTAAAACTTCATTTAGAAATAAGATTTTCAGATAAATTCCTGTTGTTAGTTTCTACACGAGTTCTCGCTTTTTTATCTGCGCTTTGGTATTTACTCATATTTATTATAAGACTCAATGAAATTTGGTATCGAGATGAAAAGAATATAAAAATCCAAATTTTTTTACATTAAACTATAACTAGCGAGCATAATTTTTTCTTTTTTGTTTTTTGTTTTTTCTTAATATTTGTATGGATTAGTGATCATTTTTTAATGAATCCCTCGTCGTGATTTGCAGAATCCAAGTAAAAAAGATGAAGACAATACAATAAATTATGAAAGATTTCGAATGCAATCGCAATGGAAAATAATAAAACTCTCTGGACAACTATTTCACTAAAAATATATGAATTAACGACGTAAAAGTAAAAGAGTTTAAATATATATATATATATATATATATATATGGCATTCCTTTATATATCCTGACATAAAAAAAAAATGCTTAGAGCTTTCTTCTTATTAATAGAAAAAAAAATAATTTCTCTAAACTAGTAAAACAAAAACTTTATTTATCTATTTGTTTATTTTGTAATGAAACAAAAGTTATTGGTATTGAATACTATTTTTTAAATAATTAAACTACAACAAACCTTTCATAAATCTTCACACGAGAGTCATCATTATAAATGATTGAATAATATTAGATTTCAATTTAACTGCTTTGCACTTTGCACGGTAATAAATTTTGAAGAAAATAAAGAATCGTTTTCGCTCAAATCCTAATGATCATTGGAGAAAATTTCACTAAAGCATCCACTTCTCGCGACTCTATATTCACTGTTTATCCACGCGCCAAAATAAATGTTCGTCCATTGCACCGTGTGCGCACTTCTGTTACAACTAATGAGTAAAATATCTCGAGTACGAATAAGTATGCACTGTACCTTGTTGAAAATTTGAGAACATAAGAATCGAATGATATGGTAATTTTACCACTCGTGCTATGTGTTACTTAGATGTCGGCATTTGTATTCATGCAAAATGAACTAAATTAGTACGAGGCGTATACATAGCTAATAACGAACTTAAACATGTGCTTGAGAGGAACTTTAATACGCGCATGCGAATACTGTGATTCCCATTTTTATAAGCTCTACTTACAATTAGTGTCTTCAAAAGAGCAGTTATCAATCAGGTAAATCTATTCGACAAATTTATCTCTCTATGTTATATGATTACATTTTGTTCCATGAAATATCTCTTGTAATTTTCTCTAGTCATTCGTAGTCTAGGTCTTTCAGTCTACCTATTTTTGTATAATAATTGTTAAATATTAAATTGAAGTATTAAACCTATTAAAGGATTATATAATTTTCTATTAAAAATATAATTTATTATTAATTTGATAATTGATTATTATTCTAAGATTAGCACAAGCTTGTTTGGAGCTCTAGTTACATAAATAATTTGTAAATTTATAATAAAAATTAATGTTCAAAAAACTATTTTATAAATTAGTATAAAAATTTACTATGGAATGATTGAAAGAAAAAAAAAAGAAATATATATATATATATATATATATATATAAAATATCGATTTAGAGACTAAGCAGTCGAGAATTGTATAAAATAAAGCAAAAATTACGGAAGAAACCTATTATCGACATAGCTCATTCTTATTTAATCGAGAAATTTACTTAACGTGTGTGACAATTTCAAATATCTTATGACGTTCCACATTATTATATACAAATTGAACGTCCATAAACATCCGTACATTCACACATACCCTACACACACACACACACACACACACACACACACACACACACACACAAAAAACACACACATAGTTAAACAAATATACATAAATACAGACGATTACGTCCATATGTCTGTGTTTATGTCCAAGCTTTTACTTTCGTTGGAAAAATGATGTGCTCGATTTAACTTTCTATACATAATAAATAAAATCTGTTAATTAACAAATATCCGTTTTTCTACAAATAAGTATTCAAGACTTGAAAATTATTCTCGATCGTATATTGAACAAGTGAAATACGAATGCGATTAGAGAAGTGAACAAAATAATTATGAGAAAGATAATGCTACAATTATATAGATCTATAATAAAAATAAGAAATAATAAGTAAAAATAATTTTATGGTTTTATCCATAATGAAAATGCTGTGCTAAGTGAAATAAACATTGCGAAGGACTTTTCTGTAAGTAGTAAAAAAAATTTGTTAAAATAGCATTGTTGGTTAAGATTGACAGAACATTTTTTCTACGAACACAAACGATTTTGCTTCGCAAATTGTAAAATAATTTTATACAAATGATGGTAAAGGATAAATAAAACTTTAATAGTAAAATATTTATGCAGCGGAATCAGAGTTTCGCTGCTAAAAATCTGTTACTTTCTACTGTCCGCAACATACAAAAATTGCGAAATGTTGAATTATAGGCTCTGTGTTATAAAAAAAAAACTTCATGCTCTTTTTGACAAATAAATTTTGAATTTGCCTTTCAATAAATAATCCTTTAAAATATAATTATCCAATCCACAACTACTGATCAACTGAATTGATTTATCAAATGATAGCTAGGATGACAAATGTACTAAGAAGAAGTAAAGATAACAAAGTTATAATAGTAATTATAATTATTATACGACATTATATATTTCAACCGTTTTTAAGTTAAAAAAATAGTAAATGTTACACGACAATGAAAATAGAAGAGCGACAAAGAATGTAATAAGAACCAGTTAAAATCTATATTTTGTATGTGGTACATTCAAAGAAAGAAAAAAAGCTTTTTAATAATTAAAAAAAAAAATTATTATTAATCTAATTACGTTTGAGATTGAGAGTTATTCTTAAATTTCGTGAAGCTTTCATACTAAACCCCAATTCTAAACATGAAACATCATTAAATTTTTTATTAATCATTCTTGTCTATTTCAATTACGACGATTTTATTGCTTTACTCGTTTACTAAATATTTGCAATTAAAATTTCACTACATGCTTATTAAATTATATTTTATAAATTTAATTTGCTTTAAATCTATTATTATTATTATATCAATATATAGATCACGTTACGATATATATATACACATACATACGTTATATTTACTTCACTATTTTATTTGCTGTATTGTAATTCTTTAAAATTCTTTCATAGAACAATATTTTATATTCTAATAAAATTTCATTGCACAAAATACTTCCAATCGCCGTTCAATAAATATTTTACTGTAAATTATATACTTTAATTTTATCGTTGTGCCTATTAGTGTTCTAATGTAATTTGTTTCGATATATATTTAGTGTTTTACATCAACTTTTTATAGGTCAAGAGTTTTTAAATAAATTTTTCCTCTTATCCGCCTGAAAATTTAAAGAGCAAACATTTGTTAAGCAACAACATTTTATAAAATATTTTCTTATCTTGTAATCTTAGTTTTAATTATAATTTGTATAAAATTATCTTTAATCATTCTAGTGCTAATACTATTTCTAGTAATATTTAGTTAAATATCAAGTTAATATATAATTTAACTGTTTTAATATATGTCGGATGAATTGACGGTAGCCAATATACAAGAAAACTCTGTTGTAAAAGTTTTCCTTCTTTGTATAAAATTTCATTCATTTGAAGACAATTTACATAGATCTTACACAATCGTGCATTAACGATAACAATATTGTTTAAATTATTTTTCTGCTCGCGCGATAGTCAGTGAAAGTATTATTATTCATTTGTTAATGGGTGTTGTTAATTAAGTGATATTCCATATAATGGACCAAAAGAAAGGAAACAACAGTTCTAATTATAATTACAAAGTATTTATTTCTAATAGCTTGGAGATGAGTTTTTTCAAAGCGTAGTATTAAATTTTTATAACGCAGAAATAACTATAAAAGCTTGAGTCAAAAGAAATTAATAAATTTTATCTAATTTTCCACTATTCGTTACAATTTATCATAATTTAAAAGAACAAATGTATTAATAAGCATGGAAAATTCATTCATCTTCATAGCAGCAATTAATACCCAGTTTTATGAAAGTACCCCATAGTAACAAGTCACTACTTGTCAATACTGGACCGGGAACATTTCTTCATAGTAAAATAAGGATGACTAAATACATTTATTCAAGCAACCATAGATAATTTCGCATCGCGGGTACTAATATTTGGAATATTTAGCGAATGATGTGAGACAACAGATATGTTAGCATCGTTAGCAAATGATGAAAGGTCAGGATGTGCGCAGCGCCACGGTAAATTTTAAGCGCAATTGCTCGGACGCCGCGATGCTTTATTTATAAACAAAAAGTAGAGCGCTGCTGGCAAGTGATGGGTGCGGCTGCGTCATGCTCGCGAGTTTAGCCGAAGTTTCATTTTCGGTTCTTAAACTTGAAAAATACAATAATATATGTGCTCGCACATGTGCGGATGAGGGACTGAGGTCTGGCCTCATTCCCCTACCTCTAGGCCTCCGACATCCCCCAAGTATTTGCGCGCTGCTCTTTGGCATTTTTACCGATCGTCTATAACGCGGACTTTGAAAGTAATAAGTAGCGTCTGGCATTCTTTCACACTCTAGTTTCGCTTTCCGACCAATGCATTTTCAATTTTGCAGTCTCTACGATGTCTTTCTTCCATCTTCATTTTCAATCTTATTCCTCGTCGATAAAGCTGATACACCACGAATTTACATATTCATATGAAGTTATATAAAGCCTTGATTGCGCCAACTAAATAGAATGAACAATTGAACGGAATAATAAAATTAATTAACTCGTTTATATTTCTGGTGAATGTCATCTGGTGCATGCAAATGAGTCATTATTAATTTCTATCCTATGCGAGCAATAAAATTTGCCTTCGATCATCGTCTCTCAACGATTCGATTACGTAATTCAGTCTAATGATGATAACTTTATATCGATAATAGATCAGCCATATCAGTTGGATAGAAAGTTATTAAATTGAAGCCATAACGATTGATTTTGGCAATTATATATTTGAAATAAGCTTTCGAATTTGATCGAGTCGTTCAATAGAACAATTTTCTTAATAATTAATTATAATTGTGAAATGTCAAACGAAGTTCATGAGTATAATATCATATTACATAAGCTTTACAATCAAAGATAATTAATATTTAATCTTACGTTTATATACTTTAATTATCTTTTTACGATATCCTTGCACAGATGTTAAACATTAAAATGTGTAATATAAATTGTTATACATTCTAATTTTCACATTTACACGCTTTTACCCATGATTATTTATATTTAGATTGAACTTTTTTATATTTGCATAAAATACAATGATAAAACGAAAATTAAATAAAATTATTCTGTAAAAAGCAATTTTTTTAGTTAGTAAACAAGTAGAACACAAAGATATGGAAAATAACTATAAATATTGCCGATGTATCTATCTTTCTCATTCGCCTGAATTTCGGTTTTCATGTTCCAATTTTCACTTTCGTTCCAGTTTCTGAAATATAAATCTGTTTTACCACTACTTAAATACTTATTTTCTACAAATGGTATATACACTGTTATATGTATGTGTTAATTCGGGCGTAAATAATTCTAAACATTATCACGTTTTAGCATGTTTCATATTCACTCTTCAGTGAATAGTATTTTATAAATATTTCAAATAATTATTTTAATAAAAATATATACGTATCCAATGTGATATCATACTATTGAAATAATTTTTCCAATGATCTTTAAATAATATCGTAACGACTTTCTATCCATATTATGGAAATAACATTGTCATTAGTGAATATTAAGCTGAATTTTCAAAATTCATCATAACTAATAATAAAAAATCTTCTTTTTAATGAAATAAAAATAAAACTAATTTTAACTACATTATCCTCTTATGTAACATTACAACGACACGAAAATTTTTCAAGTGGCTACAAACTAGCAAAAAACCTTTCAAATATACAAATATCACAGTAAAGTTGAAATTGGAATTTCTCTAAATTATCATGCATAGTTTCTGTAAATAATGATACATATCTTTAAATTGCCTCCAACTTCGTTTATATATCGATAAAAGATAAAAATAATTTCTGACATATTTTAAATAGTTTCAATGTTAGCTCAGTTTCTACGAAAATATTGGTTTTCAGCACAATAAGCGAGTAAGATATTCTTAGTATTTCTCCCATTTTAAATAAATTCTATCGCTTCAGCTTATTAAATGGCGTACACAACGATTTTAGAATTTTCAGATCCTTTGAGATCTAGCCTTTGTACATAAAATTCTTCGAAGTTTTTCATATTATAGTTGTCAACTGAAATTTTGTATATTAAAATCATAACTAATTAATTTTATTTTAAATTACCTAAATTCAATTTTCTTTACTTTAAATGTGAATGTAATCATTGGCAATTTTTCGTTTTTTTTTTATTCTTTTATATCCCAAGAGATACAGAAACATAAAAAATTAATATAATACTTGAGAAGTCGTATAAGTAGTTATGGAACTGTAATTTATAAGACCTAATGTAAGTAATGATAGTTTTAATAATCAAATCATAGGCTTTATTAATTTTATATTAATAATTTATATATATATATATATATATATATGTATATATATACATATGTATGTAAGTTCATTATAAATTGTTGAGTAATAAATTAACCTGACCTGTCGTTTGTCACGTTATTCTGTATTTTTCTATCAGATTTAGATAAAAACTAATTCATTGCGAATAACGCAACGAAAAAGGAAAAAATTACTGAATATTACAATTTTAAGTTATTAATAATAGTACGCTAATAATAAGTTATTAAAAATAACCATATGGTGATGTATATATTGATAATTAAGGAAGAGTAAGAAATATAGCGACAAAAATACGTTAACTGACGTACAACTGCAGGTTTTATTTATATAAAAAAAAAAAAAAAAAAAAAAAAAAAAAAAAAAAAAAAAAAAAAAAAATTTTTTAAATTAACATTACCTTTATCTGATATTTTGTCTACAATTTCTGATGTTAATTTAAAATTGTTAAAAATTTCGTACTTCGACATTTAAATTACTATGCTAAAATTCACACGCAGAAATATATTAAAATATTGGCAACTAATTATTTACCATCGTGAATTAATCCCGAAAATGTCAAAAATTTTCCACGACAGTCATTAGCCATAACCCGTTAAAAAAAACTGCTCAGTTAAAATTCATTTGCTAGCTCACGTCTTATCGTTGTAACGGAAGTGCTCGAAAAGTAATAGGAAAATAAAGTTAAAAATTAATTATTTCTTATTTCAGGAAAACTGACGAGACAGTTATGTCGAGGAAAGGTGGGGTTGTGCTAAAAGTACCGGGTACGCAATCGTATCCCTGAAGCTGCGGTCATCGAGTTGTCAAATGTCGGGGCTTGCAATTCAGCCGGCGGACCTCGTCTCTTGTCCTCGAATCGCTCATTATCTCTCTCCGTTTCGCAATTAAAGCATCGAATGGGCCCGCCTCGCTCGACGCTCGCGTCCTCGTCACTTGGCTCTCACCTCGATATTTCTCAAAGTTCGCGGTCCGCTCATGGCACTCGGGCCATTTAATCTCGGGCGGCAGAGACAGCCGAGACGCGCTGCCGGTTGGATTGCTGCTCGTATGCGCCCGCGAAACGCCTGCCGTGACCTTGGGGATTCCGCAAGGCCGAGCGAGGATAAGGAGCCCCCGGGGCTCATGACGTGCTCCCGGCTGCAGTGGCTACACCGCGAGGGGCTCCGAAGGTGGACGAAAGCGCGCGCTTGCATTAATCGCGCGAGCCGAAGGAAGTGAGTGAGCAATGTGTGTGGGAGCAGCCAAGGCCGTGGCAATAACCTGGCGACGATGGCACCCATGAAATTACGTACTATCGACTCGCGACTTTATTATTAATGCCCCTGGAAGTCCTGAGCACGGGAACAGGTTAAGGATGACGTGTCGCGCACTTTTTCTCGCTCCTGGGTCCTTGACTTTCGAGGGTTGTGCAGTCGTCCGGGGTTCCCGACCGCTCTCATACTACAATTTACCGCTACCACCGCGATTTATCACAACTACTACTGCCACTGTTACTATCACTATCAGTACGACTACTACGACCAGTACCACTACTACTATTACTACGGCTACTTGTACTATTACTGATACTACTACTACCTACTACTACTACTACTACTACTACTACTACTACTACTACTACTACTACTACTACTACTACTACTACTACTACTAACTACTACTACTACTACTACACTACTATTACTACTACCGCCTCTATCTTTTATTTTTACTATTGTTGTTGCTGTTGCTGTTATTAGTGTTATTATCATTTCCATTATCGTCATCATCATAATTGTCATTTACATTATTATCGTGTTTTAAAAATGTCAACTGAGAAATTCTCGTCATCAAAATATTTTTAATGACAATTGCAAATAGAATTGGTTTTAAGTATACTTTCGTGAGTAATTCGAGATGAATGAATTATGGTAACCAATCAAGGACACAACAATTTGCGTAATTTTTCGTTGAATAAAAGTACTTAGTGTTTTAAATTCATAGTATTTCTTTTATGATTTATAAATACGAATATAAACAGATTGTTAATTAAAATACTTTAATGATTCATTTTATTTACAAAATCATAACTATTCAATATTAGTTTTGAAATTAAAGGATTGCATCGTTTGAGCTTAAATTTTACGCAACTGCCAAAGTACTAAAAACTCAATTAACTCAAATTAGTAAATAGATATAAATTTACGTGGCAGATTACCTTGAAAATTGTATAATTTTAATTTTCAATCCCTCTTATATAATAACATGAAAAACTTTGCATTTTCATTGAATTAACTTGTAGATTTCGAGGCTACAATATCATCCAAATAAATAAGCACATTAATTATTATCAGATTAGACAATTATGTATGTTAAAGACTTATTGATATATTTATTTAAACTGTCGATTGTACCTCGAGGTTTGTAATTATTATTAGCACGACGTACGCATACACTTAATAACAATTTTATTGACGAAGCGTCATGGTGTAGAAAAAAGAATGCACAACAATACATTATAACTCATGGGAAAAAAGCACGTATTTGTGAAATGTCAAATTATTAGCCTACATACATAGTATGTACATACGTTATAATACATACGTTATCGTTACGTCATTGGTATATGCCAAAGCACGTGAAGTTCGATATTCCCCCCCTCCCCCCCAAAATTTGGCTCTAATGAGCTCATCGGAAAGCACAAATGTCCTGTTAACCGTAAAGTGAATTCTCCGATGAGAAGGCTCAATGTCGAATAGAATTTTTATTCATTAAGTGTAATCTTTATCGGCAGGTGTTGATAAACGCTTATCACCATCTCGCCAGCAAAGTCTGTATTTCGCAGTCTCATTGAAAAGAAAATCCTCGTGAAATACAGGTGTGATTAATTTTCAGCTCGGCGGTCCATCACCGATGATCCAGGACCTCGCTCTTCAGCACCTCGGGCAGGAGCGTCAACTCAGGGCAAAAGTGTCAACCCCACCTCCATACTCATCTCCAGGCGGTCGCGCGATTCGGTCGCGGAGCGCGAACTCTCGCTTAGCCGTGGCGAGGAGCAGCGCTCTGCGTTGGCGGGGGGCGTGGAGCGGTGCGAGGGTCGCGGACGCGTCTCGTAGTGGGGGCGATGGAGAACGGGCGTCGGGGGCGCAGCGCCTCCCGCGCGTCCTCCACCACCTCCTCCAGCCTCGAGGTGCGCTGCGCGTGCCAGTACTATAGGAGCGACTCGCTGCTGCCGGAGCGGAGCGCACTCGCGACGGTGAGGCCGGCCCCGAGGCAGACAGCTATCAGGATGGTACAGACACCGCCGGCCGGCAGGAGACAGCCGGTACGATGCGGGTGAGTTTTTGAACGCGACGCGTATCGACCCGCCGGGGGCGCGCGAGCGCCCCTTCCAAGGACGAGCGCGCACTCGGCGGGACGAGGGCGGCCGCAATCATCCTGTAATCACGGCCATCCATGAGGAGGACTAAGAGGGTTACCTTTCGGTAAGACGAGAAGGACGTTGGTCCTACCAACGTTGGCCTTTACCGACCCCCGGCTAGTGATCATCATTTGTCGCGTTGCATAAGATCCTCGCGGCTAGGCCTCGTAAGGAGGCTGCTGCCGCCGCCGCCGCTGTCGCCGTCGTCACTACCGTCGTCTCATAAGTGGGACTGAGATAAATGCACTCTCGTGGGAGATTTTTTGTGCATTGGCGATGGGAGAGCGACTAGGTCGAGATTACTGGGACTCTCCGTGCGCTCGTCTGACATTGTGATTCACAAGAGCCGTGAATATTCATAATCGAAGCACGTGATAGTAAATCGTGGCCACCTACGCAGTGCGCGTGGTTGGTTACCGTCGTCCAATGTTTTATTCATTCGTGCCAGTTTAGTGCGAATAGAAAAAGAAAACGCGCGTTTCAGCGGTAAAGTGATAAAGTGCCTTTGTGAAGACGTCGTAAAAAATTTATGTGGAAGATGTCCGTTTTAGTTATGTAGTCTTAATTTAGAGAGGTTAAAACTGCTTGACTGCTTGACATGCCACAGCTATGTACAACGACACTTTTATCATTATCATTATTATTGTTAAAGTTAAAGATCCGAGGCTCGCGCACATAATCGCGTAAATAAACGATATAATAAATTTTCATGACGTTTAATCGGTTTTTGCTAATACAAGTGAATGGATCTTCGAGCCATGGAAATGTGCGGCTACTTAGAGTCCACGGCTGAAACCTCTTTATCGCGCATTATTTGACGAGGTCGCAGGAATTAGTTTATCTCGTTGAACGCGGCTCCCATGTGGTTCTCGGTGCGTCAAAGTAATTAAGCGCAAAAAATAATTGCTCATGGTACGCTCGTTTCAATGGTCAAGAGCATCGTCCGATATAGATGCTACGACTGTCGGCATAACCATTAGCTTGTATTTAACGATAAAGTTACGCTGTCTTTTCCATATGGTCGTATAGCATAAATGAAAATGTATTTTCAGTCACACATCCGTAACTATCGACTCCGGCTATTATAACCTCGGATAGCTAAAAGAATTATCGACACTCAGCTGTACATACCGCGACACTAAATATATTCACACGGAATACGCCGAGTGGCTGCATCGCCGTAATGCCTATCGTTCTATTTCCAATGAACTATTTCACAAGGAAGCAACGAGCGAAAAGGAAGGAAAGAAAGAAGGAAGAGTATAGAGAGTAGAGAGCTTAATAGCTGGGGAGAGAGGAGAAAGGGAGAGAGCGCACCTAGCGTAGCGTCGCATCCACTCTAAAATTAACCGGGAAAATAAATAGTTAAGCCGGGGCTCGGTGGTGAGCCGCCAGATTCACGGCCAATAATTGGGCCGCTTACCTTGCCCTTTTTTTCCTTCTCTACGACGATGCTTTCTCCTCCGTCTGGGCGGGTTTTTCGCGCCTGCGAGCCTCCCCTCTCTGCCCGAGCGACACCTCGCGCGATATTAGACAGAGAGGTCGCTTGCGTATTGCATTTAGTGATGAGGTAAATGCCGGTGGCTGCGTAAGTGCGTTTGACCACCGCGGACTATTTAAGGTCCGCTCGGCTTGGCTATAGATAGAACCGGGCAGATCTCGAGCGGTGGCCCGGTCCAGTGTCGCGGATCGTTCGACGTCTCTCTCTCTCTCTCTCTCTCTCTCTTTCTCTCTCTCTCTCTCTCTCCTCTCTCTCTCTCTCTCTCTCTCTCTTTCTCTCTCTCTCTCTCTCTCCCTCTCTCCCTCTCTCTATCTACCTCTCTCTATCTCTCTCTCTCTCTCTCTCTCTCTATCTGGGTTGCCTCGGTCTTTTTTATTCGCGTGCTCGCTCTCGTGAGCGACTTATCTATGACGGCTCGCCGATGCGCATTTCTTACTCGGCCGATGTCTTGGAATACGAGCGCGACCGGACGATCTCTGCAAAAAGTATTCGTGGAAAAGGATTGCGAATTATATCACGACATTCAATGAAGCGCAACGGCTAAAGAAAGAATTATTTTTATCCCTAATGATAAATTGCATGCTCTACATGCCATTCTTATCTTCTAGCTAGGCATTCTTTTTTTTATTACAATTACAATTATTTTTTCCGAAATAAACCTTAGTCGCGGCATAAATCTATCATTCCATGTAGTTAATGCTTTCTTAGCTCAATGATTACTTGCTAAAATTATCAAACATTTATATTATGTTACTATTCAACTTCTCTTCGCAATATATTCAATTACAGATAGTTTATATTAAAGGAAGCATACTGAAGCTCTGAACTATTATTTAAAATTTACTATTGTTTACCATAACGAATTACAGTATTATATATCATGAATTATGTATAGCTGCCGCGTACAAGACGCCCATAAACGGAGAATCTATAATATATCATTCCTTACTTAAAATGTAGGTCAGTTGGACATTGAAGACCAATTTAATAATGTAAATCGGATGTTTTAAATATTAATGATTTATAAATCACTTGTAGTGTAAAATACAAAAATATCCGTAATATTGTAGATTTTACTCTACTAATATCCACTTGAAACGTATGAAAATTATATAAGAGGCAAATAAAAAAAATAGTATTCGAAATAATTGAAAATTTCATTATAATTATTATGCGACCGTTTTTTTTTGTGAGATTTCTAAATCTCTTCTTAATAAAGTTTTTTTTAATTCTCATAAAAATGCATTATAATGTAGGATTACAACAGGTGAAATATACCAAAGACAAATGTATAGGTGTTTTATGACAATAATAATTTCTTTATCAAAAAAAAAAGCTCATTTATACAATATTTTGTTTATGGAATATTTTACAATTTAATATATTAAGTTTTTAATATATACAATTAGCTTGAAAAGTAATGGATTGAAAAATATGAGAAAAAATAATGTTATTTTTAGAATCATGTAAATGAGTCACTACGGAATAAATCCATTTTTAAAAAATGAAAAAATTATCCTCTTATTAACAAGAGTTAATTAAATTAAATCTATCATAATGTTACAAATATATATATATATATATATATATATATATATATGAATTAGAAAACTAATTATAAGTTTTTATTATTATAATTTCATGTAAATGTATATTATCTAGAAAATTTTTCACTTGTAACGGACTCATTATTTAGCAATATATTTTCACAGATTTTGAAACTAATTGCTCATTAGTATTATATAAACTTAAAACTTAAATAATATTAATCGATACAACGAAGTTATAATTATTGCATGACAGCTCTTACAGTCTATTTTCTCGACTTCATTTTTAATTAAATTATTAAAATTATTTGTAAAATATTAATGACCATTCAATATTATGTAATATCAATTAGATAATATAATTTACGACTGTTTTACATTATTCTCGTAAGGATATTGTAACAATGTCAGCTCGTATATTAATTAGAATTTCTATTTTCGGTAATTGGACGAATTAATGTACTATCAGAGACAGATTTTTTATTCAATAAACTTTCACAAATATTTTCCATTTGTTAATTAAACAAACCAAATTTTCGTATTTTTTTTAAGTTTAGAAATTCGGAAAATTGTAACAAAATAAAAGTCATGTAATTATTAAAATATAATTATTAAGCTGATTCTAGTTAAAATATTAATTTCGATTTTTTTTTCTTTTTAAGAATTTTAAAAATTTTCATATATATATATAATGTATCATTATATGGAAAGTTTACGTAAATGTTGAAAAATTTGTTTTATATCAATTTATTTGAGACTGAATTTTCTCATTTTTAATTGTTCATAATGCGAAAACTGAGTGAAGTTACAAAACGTCAAATGTTGCGATGACAATTAATTGGGTGAATTATTTATGAAAATGACACGGGCATAAACAGTCCAGTAAAATGAATTTACATCTACATATTCATTTATTATCTTTATAAAATATAATTGTATTTATATATTTTTCATTTCCACTACGAGTTTGTTAGATAATGTTTTTTTTTTTTTTGGATTAACGCAAATCATGTGTATCATAGTAGACAATTTGAAAAACTTTAGTCTAAAAAAAGCTAATCGTCAAATTATTCAATAAATAAAGTTTTCTGGTATTAAAGTAGTAATAAACTGTGAAATAAATACTATGCGTAGAGTACATAAAATTAATACAATAATTTTATATGACCTTTAATCTAGTTTTTTCATTTTGATTATACATTCGTAGATTTAAGGTAGTTTTATCTAAATATTATTTAATTCAATGACAAATTAGTTAAATTAGACAAAATAGTTAACAGAATTTTACTAAATAAATACATATTTTGCAATGTATAAAATATGTTTTATATATAATAAATGGATTTGCGAATGCTAAAATGTAATGTAATTCTGATAATAGTGACTGTCATTTATATTCTCAATATTATTGCTTTAAAAATATAGTGAATTATCTATGTTTTAATTCATAACTTTCAATACCAACTTCATTAAAATAATAGGCTAATAATTCTCAACCACTATTTAATTATTTCAAAATTATTGTACACTAGACGCTGTATTCTCGAGTAAACTTAGAATTAGCTTTTTGAATGACATCATACTTTAACGTTCGCACGTTGATTATTTATATAATCAATAGAAGAAACGAATATTAAAATTGTATATAAACTTCGAGATTAAGTATATAAATTTTTTCTGATGAAATATTTTGATTATAGTTAAGCGAATTATAATTATAAACATAAGCTTCTCTTAGCTCTCAGCCAATAAAATGTCAACTATTTCGCACAAAATTCGTTATAATTCAAAATCTCACCAGAATGTATATTCCTTTAAAAAAAACTCACGTTCACGCGTTCCTGTACTGTAGCCGCACATACTCGACATTACGTAATATGAAATACGCAAAAAGAACTATAATTTGAAATAAGATATAATTCCAAGCGTGTTAATCGTACAAACATGCAAATGCAAGTCGTGTATATTACGTATAATTACAGCTGCAATCTTAAAAAAGAAAAATGTAAAAGAATAAAGATGACAAATAAAGAAAAGCAGAGAAAATACCATAAGTTCATTCTAAGATAACTTGCGTTTCTTAGGGATCATGACTACGAGCCCATCGGCACTCCAGCTTTGCGGATGGCGATCTCCCAGAACTCGATGTCATCCCGACTAGCTGCTCCCGTGGTCAAGATCACGGATACGGATATGGTTCCGGTTGCTGACAGCGATGACAGTATCGAGGATCGCTACCGCTTCAAGGAACGCGCTCATATTCTGGAGGGTGACGTCGTCCTGCCACTCGACGGATGCATCGAGGACCACGCGATGCACAGTAGAAATCTGGGTGACGAGACCGTCGATACGTCGGCCGACGAGCTCGACGGCGTCCAGCAGGGAAAACTCAATATCGATTCGCAAAATTCCCTGACAGTGGCAAATGAGTTGAGCACCAATGTCGCGACCCCGAACAATCAGGTGCGTCCAGCCTGATCCTGGGATGATGTGACATTTATCATTGAACTTCTTATTATGCGTATCACATGTATTTCAAATTTCTCTTCAAAATGATGGCAAATGGTCATAATTTGCAAATGAAACAATTGAGGAACAGTAAAGTTTGCTTAGATGCATGAACTACTTTTCGAGAATTCCATTGAACGTAAATACGAAACATGTATCTGATTATTTTCATTTTTTGTCAATAATATCTGACATCACTTCATATTATAAAATAAAAAACTTAATAGTAGATTAAAGTTAAGAATTGAAATTATTCAAATAATCATTGACTATACGGCTATTTACAAAATTTGTGAATTATAATTACGATGATAAGTTAAAATATTCAATGCAAAGTATTCTAATAAATATTGAATATTTACATTAATCAATACGTATGAAAAGATAATTAGATACAATGTAAATAATTATTGCTTAAGTAATAGGTTAATAGCAAAGATTGTGTAATCCAAGAATCAATGTAACGATTTGAGATTTAATTTATTGTTAACAGTAAAGTATAATTAACTATGTACTTATAAATAATAATAATATTTATTATAATAGCGGAAATTTTATTAAGAATTACATTCTGAGTAGCTTAATTTTTGCCTGAACTATAGATATGCAAATAAATTTATAATTTGAAGCCAAACGTAAAAATCAAAATAATTAATAGAAATTTTTACTTTCTTATGTAAACATTTATGTTTCAATTCATAAAACATACACTCGTAATTAAGTAATTGCATTAATAATGACATTATTCACGAGATTCTTAGAATCCGAAGGAACGTACTTTATGTACTTACTTACTTACCAGTACAGTTACTAAGGTTTTTTCAAATCTATTGTAACGTAGATTATTAATGGCAGTACATATTATTTTCTATATTAGTAAATAAAATAATATTCCTTAATATCACGAGAAGCATTTTAGCGAAATAATATTTGTATCGGATAATTTATTCTCCTTGCATCTTTATTACCTTTTCATTCTTTTTTTATTCTAGTATAATAAAAATATTAATCAAATTATAACACCAAATATTTATTTATACTTTTTATAATTCGAATCTTTTTATCATCTTTATGTTTTTTGCATAAAATGTTAAATAATATAAAATAAATTAAATGAATAATTTTCAGTTCCATAATAATTACAGATTATGTGATTTATGACGCTTTTCTTAAGATTTAGAACAATTGAAAAAATATTTTTTATTATATTATAACAATGTTTATTTACGTTTAAATAATAATAATAAAATAAGTTTATCCTTGTATATAATCGAACAATTCATGGAGAACAAGAACTATCTTCAAACATTAATCCTCTCAATGTTTCTTCTCATTGATCATCAGCAATCTTTTTATTTAAAGTTTTCTCCATTTGTCAATGAACTAAATATCTGAAATACATGACCCCTATATCTTTAAAGGAGGAGCTGTCAAAGCCGGAGAATGGCACTGGATTCCATGAGAAATTTAAAAATCAAGCTGGAAAAATTCGTTCTCGGCTACGTAGTATCCAAAAATCCACTTTCTCCATGCCCCACAGCCGACAAAAGGCAACGGAGACGACGTTGACGACGACGGTGCCTAATGCCAAGCCACCATCCTCACCCAGAATGGATCAAAAGGCCAGCAGGATTGAGCGCTTTCGTATGGCTCTTCCGGAAAGGCCGCGTTTCTCCCTCCCCGATAAGTCCAAGTTCCATTTGCCCGACAGATCCAAGTTCCATCTTCCCGATAGATCCAAATTCCATCTGCCAGAACGTCCGAAATTTAATTTGCCCGATAAATCGAAATTTCATATTAAGAAGCCGAACATTCAGTTGCCCAAGTCCTTGACACGCCCGCGAAGAACGGCCTCAGGACGAATTTCACAGGTAAGAATAATCTGCATTTAACGATTAATTAATTAATTCTTCCTTTCAATTGTTATGGATTTTCATGCTATTCTACTTCCTTCTAAATAAAAGAACAGTCTCGTAGAATTTCATTTTAAATAGTTCATTTGATGGGAATTGAGGGGAATAAAGTAAGATTAATTTGATAGTTTTTTTTTTTATAAAAATTTCAAAGTAGAGAACTAAATGTTACGATCGAGGTGATAAAGTATCAAAAGAGTTTATCTTGTTAAAAATAGATCATTAATCAATAATTAATTTTATTTGCATTGTACACGAATAAAGTGATGACGCATTAATGCAAGAATATTTAACTGATCATTACTAATCCTGTACTTGCCACGTCCTTGTACTGCCCTATCTAATTATTGAGAGCTAAAGTAATAATTGTAATACAAATAAATTTATACAAATTGCATTTAATTTCATTGAATATTGCGAGAACATTGGCTCGAATGATAATAAAGTATATAATTATCATACTCTATGACTATAGAAATTACAGGATGAGAGTCAGACACCGAAGGGAGATTCTAATACAACTTCGCGTCGCAACATTTTTGACTTTTCGACGTATCCACGTCCAAAATTGTTCGAGCGTAAGTCCAAAGCCAAAGCCGACTACGTCACATCATCGCCGAAAGAATCTCGATCGCAGTCGACTGAATCCTCGACGTTCCCGCGATCAAAGAAATCGTCATTATCGTTGAGTGAGCGCTGGGCTCAGAGATTCGGCGACACGTCACGATTTTTTCACGATTCATCGTCGATCACGGATGAAAATATCATCGATAGATCAAAGCCCTGGCTGCATCCGTCTTTTGAGAAGCCAAGATTTTCGCTAAAACCTCAGACGTCGAAGGATGACGGCGAGGATGATGACGAGGACAATGAGGAAGATGATGATGATGATGAGGAGGAGGAGGAGGAGGAGGAGGAGGGGGAGGAGGAGGAAGATAAATTGCCGTGGGAAAATACAGAAAGGAGAACGTACGTAGTGGACGATGAAGATATTCTGGAGGACGAAGAAGAAAAGAATATATCACCTCAGGATAACATCCGGTCCAAGGTGGTACATATATATTAAAATCTTGTTTAGTGTGTTAAGTATAAATCTTAAGGCTTTGTGCTTGATTTGTTAAACCTGTTTTAGTAATCTGAATGGTCGAACTAAATAAGTATGTTGCATTTTCAAATTGAATTAATTCCTTTAAAAAATCGCAAATTGTTTTAAAGCATATTTAATTATTTCTATGCTCATTTATCATATATCAATGCATTCACTAAGCAAAAAGTACTAACCCTAATTTTTTTGGATTATTATAAATATTATGAAATAATACGATTTTTCACAAAAGTAAAATTGAACAATATGAGTATTTTTGTTTTTCAAATACTTAAGCAGTTTTGTATTCATTTATGAATACATCATACTTTATTAAAAATAAGTGAGCTTGAATGATTTATGACGTATAGTTATATTGTTTTGAATTTAATAAGTTGCAAATTTAATGCGCAAGCTGTAAGATTTTAACAATATTATTAATACAATTTATTTTTTAATAATTAACAAGTATGCATTTGTAAGGAGCAAAGCGTTAACAATGATACTGCTATTTATTTTTAACTTGTAGAATGTGTATATCATATATATATTTGTATAATATTAAATTACCAAAGCAATTTTCTATTTAAGTTATTTTATAGATTTATAGATAATATTTTTAACAAGTTTTTAACATGTATGTACCCCACAGAAAGAGGATTTTATTTTCGGCAACCAACTCATTAAAGATCCAAGAGTGAGCGACGAGGAATTAATGAATCGTATTGGAAATGAACAGCCAAAGAAAAAAGTTCGTCTGGTCGAGAGCGTCAATGGATCGAGCATTGATCCCGATGTAAGTTTTTGACGAATTTTGGAAAACTTCTAAAGTATAAACTTAAATTTGACAAATAGAATACTGTGCCGATCTACTCTAATCATAGATTTCGAATATTTTATATCATCTAATTTTTTGTTTTGTTTTTTTTTTTTTTTTTTTTTTTTTTTTTTCATTGAAAATGTCCTTGCCACTTTTATAAGATTGTCTTATCAAAAATTAATAATGATTTACTGATAAATGGTAGAGATTAATCAACGATAAAATCAAAATAATTATCTAGTGTTTTCAACTTAAACTTCATCTACAAATGATATTCCTAAAGTGAAGTAATCCTTTTAGATAGAAGACGATACAGCGTATCATCAGCAAGAAGTGTTTGATGTTGGATTTCCACCGGTGGATCCACGTGTTTTCGATGCAAACCGAGAACATTCCGAGGGTATGTCGGAAGACGAAGACTGCTCATCCATCAGGTCGGACCGGGAGATCCAACAGTCGAGCGGAAGTTCATGCGAGCGACGCCGTCATGGAGTTATAGAAGAAATAGACTCGGATGAATTCTTTTTAAGAGAAAAGGGCATCAGTCAAGAAAATATGAGATTCCACCTAATCAGCGAAATAAGGTAAGCTTATAATATAAGATAATTAATGAAATTGGCCAAAGTTGAGCAAAAGCACAACAATGTAATATCAATTTCATTATTTAACCTCAGGGACGCCCTGAGGCCACGTAACGCCTTGGCCGATGAAATACCACCCGAGCGGCCAAAACGCATGCGATCTTTCCGCAAACGGAAGGAAGAGTCTCTGGAATCGCTCGAGGCGACGCCTCCTCCCGAGAGGCCAAATCGAGATCGCGCCTCGCTACGTCGTAGTCAGGAGTCCTTTGGACAGACGAGTCTTGATCGAGTCAACAGCCTATCGCGGCATCGAATCGTCTACCAAACGGAGACGCCTCCAACGCCTACGGACTATGAGCACAGTAGCGAACCCCTCGACAACATCGTCGTGCTCAAACCCGAGAGAAGAAAGTCCTCCAAGCACTCGATCAAGAGCCAGAGCCATACGGAGCTCCCGATCGAGGAACAGAGTCTCATGCTCAGCCCGATGGTGCAGCAGCTTCCGCCGACCATCCCTCGTCGTAGAAAACGACTGCGAAGGGACCAGTCATCTGATTTAAGGTGAACATTAATCTTGGATTATGCTTCAATGACAAATTCATACAAATTCGAGTCGAGCTAACCAAATTTATATGTTCATTATTTATTTATGTTTATTATTCACAATAACGTGTCGCACCACATCGCTAAGATTTATAGAAAATCTTATTCCCGATTCATCAGCTTACGGACCATTGACGGTGCATTGTGCAATGGTTACGGCAACGGCAACTCCTTCGATCAGTCTCATGAGATGATACCACCAACTCCGCCACCGACTCCGCCGCCCGAATTTCCGGAGGATAACGAGTCGTTGCAGGACCTCGATAGTATCGTACCGCCCGTGCCTCCGAAACGCACGCGCTCCATCTCCAGGACAGCCTCTCTACCACCGGAGGACGACCGCACATCCCACGGCGCAGATTCGTTGCCGAATGACTTTGGGTACGTTGACGATGATTTGCCGACGATACCGAGGGACTCGTCGTCGCGCGAGCCCAGCTTGCCTGGCTACGCCGTCATCGAGAAAAAGGATAAGCCACCGAGGCCACCACCCCCCAGGAGAAAGCGGCAGCAGAAATATGCCACAGCTCCGAGGCCCACCAAAACCACTCCGCAGAGACCACAAAGAGCCTATAGCACCCTAAGGCTTACCAAATCTAACTCAATAAGGTATCCGTAAGGTCCCTTTCTCACTTTGTATTTATTTGTCTGTATTTGCGTGTACTTATGTGAATGGACACTATTGAGATATTTAAGAGATCTTAATTTTATAGAGAATATCATTGTGAATTTCATGAGATCAATATTTTTTATAATGCTCATATTTAATATCCACCTGCTATAAATTAATGATAAAATTTTGTAATTTGATATTAAAGTATTCGTACTCTGTGAACAAACAATTGTGAATAAGTAGCATAAGAATAGCGGAAGAATAATTTTTGTTCTGAAAAATACGTCATCATCCTATTGATAATTATAGAAATACGTTTTTTTTTTTTTTTTTTCTATAATAAGATTCGCGAAATATACCTCTATTGATCTACAGTCTTCAATTTATATTTTACTACTTCGTATCCAAATCATTCGTATCGAATTTCGTGTGAATTTGAATAGTTGAATAAATGTTAATGTAAGTAGCAGAAAAGAATTTTAAGATCTTAAACGCCTTTAAAAGCTGTAAATGTTGAGAAATTTAAAAATATTTTTAAATAGATGCTATTGAAAGTTTTAATTGTATTCATGGAAATTTTCGCATTAAAACCAAAAACTTAATGTTAATTTTATAAAATTGCCTAATTATCCGTGAATGTTACGAATAGAGTTAAATAAGTTTTACAGCTTAGCAGTTGTATATAACACGTTAAATTACGACTTTTCCTATTAAAGTTACGTAAATGAAATTGCATGTAATATCCTTCTTCGGTCAGAAAATCGAGTGAATCGATGCCATTTATCGATCACGACTATTCCCTGGAGAACGATGACGATTTTCATAAGGACTTATTGAGTGGCGAAGTTGTTGTCAAAATGCAAGGTCGGCCATTGCCTGCGCCACCTCGACCTCCCCGACATCGTAAAGTTCGCAGGAGCCCGGTGCGGCAAATCACTCCAGACTTCTCGGAAACCGTTGCCTCCACTCAAACAGATCCACTGCCAGATGATCTTGTCATCGAGGAAGAAATTACCGCGGCTAAGCTCGTGGTCACACCCTCGAGAAGCGGCTCGACGAAGGTATATATAAGCACCGAGAGGATACCGAGTCCAACGGTAGGAAGTTACAGCAGTACAAGAAGTGCAACGCCCTTGATGCCAACGATTCCACCACTTCCGGATGCAGTTCAGCAACAGAGGGATACAAATGAACCGCGAGCTATGGACACGGGTTTGTTCATAACTTTATGTCGCTTCTTTGCCAATATTCTCAGTAATATAGTCAATAATTCATTATAAAACTTATCAACTATATATATATATATATATATATATATATATATATATACGTACACATATAATTTAACCTGAAATTTTCATTGTTTACGATTTTAATTTAACTTAAAAAATATAACAGACTAATTGGAATAAGGACGAGATAAATTATTTCTCTACATTTGTATAAAAGTCAGTGACAAGAGAAAAATGCATTTGAACGATATTCAATTTAATAGATTCTTTAATGTTAATTGTTTTCGATGTAGGAGAGAGCCAGCAAAAAATACCGTCCTCTGGTGAATTTAAACGACTCGATCCATGCCAATTAGATCTTATTCGTTCGGCCTTATTTTCCACCGAGCAGCCACTTAAAATCCCGAGCCTTGAAGTGACGGATCTAAAAGTCGATCGCCTAACCGTCTCGCAAATAGAGGCATACAAAGTCGTGGCCTCGGAGATCGACGCCATTGTAGTCTCCGCGACTGAGATGTCGAACAAGGGCGAAGCCGAGGGCGGTGTTCATCCCTCACTGCTTCAAGAACTTATATCCATAAGAGATCAATTAGGTGACAAGATATTAATGACTTGATATTGTATATAGAATTGGCTAATGAAATAGCTTGATCATAAATTTTCTATTTACTCCAATGCGCACTAGTTGCAAATTAAATATCGATATTAAATGTTTACGCATCTTAAATGTACAATGGCACTTTGTGCGCTTATATAATTTATCTTCATTACTCGATACAGACACATGATTTATGAAGATTTTAACGAGACTGTGAGAAAGAGCGTTTCAATAATATTTTGACAAATAAGAGCTCCGCACTATCAATTTTGCTTGTTAAAATTCTTTCGCGGTTACGGCAGAAGCGGTAATGGCGGCTCAATCGCAGTCGCAATCGCGTCCGCAGTCCGTAATGGAGGACGCGTGCATCGGCACCAGCAACGAGAGGATCAACACCACGGAGGAATCTGACGGTGAGGTCGAGAGGCGTCCCTTCGTAAGGGAAAGCTCGCCTTTGCTGATCGTTGAGCCGCTGAGCAACGAGCAGGTGTCCACCGTAGAAATGGGCCGAACCGTCTTACCGCAGTCGTCTTCTACCACTGACCTCACTGCCATGGACGACGTCGATGCGACTGTGACGTCGGCATCGTTTACCGAGGTGGGTCCTTAAACGTCGAGATGCTGATATGATTTTGGATAAATCGATATTCTTAGCTTAAAGTAATTCAATTGTATTAATTAATTTCTATGCCATTACAAACAATTTGATTTTATAATAATTTACAATAATAAATACTATTTGTGAAGAAACGAAGTCGTTGAAATGTCACTTTCAGATGTATGTAATTTATTCTTTAGAACTTATTCACTATCATAATCAAATTAAGTAATGATACTTATCTTGTATTTATAATACTTATTATGATTTTCAAGGTATAAATGTAAAGAAAATTCCATACATTATGAATAATTCGAATTTGTAAAACTGAAGATCCAAATATCATTTTCCAATTTATACGCGATAAATTCCACGGAATTATCACGGAAATGTCACGCGTGACGAGTAAGGATTGTTTGCATTAATGAATTGTTAATGTAATCCTTCCGCTTGATAGCGGTTTATAACAACAGCAAGTCATTTATCGAAATGAAAAAAAAAAAAAAATCAATATCTTAGAGGATGGAAGAGCCAATGGCGGCTGCGATTGTAGCAACTTACGGGCATCCGACTCGAGCATCCGACAGGGCAACATCCGAGCCGACGGCAGTCACGGGCGATCGACCGGAGTTAAATTCGAGATCGAGATCTACATCGCCAAGTCGAAGTGTCCCCGGTGCCATCAGACAAACAGCATCACCGGTAAAGTCACTACCACCCGTGATTTCCGTAACACCCGACAGTATAATTACACCGGCGACACTGGGCAACAACAGCATGCCAATCAAACACGTAACATCCAACGAAGTCCAACCCCAACGTGCTGTTATATCGTACTCTTCCTCGGACGAGGGAGCAGCGCCATCATCGCCATCATCGCCATCATCGCATCATCCACCCCGCGAAAGCTCCCAACTCCCGTCGTCTTTGCCGACGGATATGTCCTCCCAAAGATCATCCACTCGTCACGCGAAAGAATCCACCCAATCATCAAAGGCCCAAGACAAAATCATAGCCTTCCACACTTCACAAATCCCCCCAGAATTTTTCAGACTAGTCAATCCGCCATTATTATCGTCAGCCATCACAACCGCACCACAACAGCGATCCGTCGTAGAGGTAGAGCCGAGCGTTGCCGAAATGATTGGGCAATTGTTCCGAGCGTTGAGTCTTGCTGGGACGCGCTCATTCAGGCATTTTGTCGATTCTGTAGTTTCTAGATTCGAAGGTCAGTCGGATACAGCCAGAGGGGAGGAGAAAGTAAGGCGGATCGAGTTAGCGATGTGCGCCCTGCTGATACTCATAGCTGGCCTCATCATCTTCTGCATCTGTACCCCGAGATCCGTCACGCATCATCATCATTGGGACTACTTCAATCCACCCAAGTGATCGTTTGATTGAGCGTAAGTATGTATGAGGCTTTGAGAGGTCTCAACATTATTTTCTAATCCTTTGGTTCGCTTATTTAAAACGTCGTGCTTTTGAAAAAGTGTAACGCGTAAAATTTCATGTAAAAACACATTCTATTGACTTTTCATTAAGTGTATTCGTTTTCACACGTAGTCAAATTATTTGTCTGTGTAGTTTTTCATTTATAATCGATGCGAGAAGAATTTTCTTAAAGTACTTTAGACGGATAATATATATTTTAAGATAATCTTTCTTTCATTCTTTCTTTTTTTTTTCTATAAATACATCGTAAAATATACTTTATATTTATACTACTCTCTTCGCTACATTATACGTATACAAATATTTTTAGTTGTTTGCGCTCTAATATTAAAAAAAAAAAAAAATAAAAAAAAAAAATAATAACAAAAACAAAAACAAAAGACAAAAAAGAAAATAATGCTACTTTAAACAAGTGAGACATGAGAACGTTGCTCGCGGATAATGATCATTTTTTAAAATGATCGTTCGATAACAACGCAAAATGTCAACATTCTTTTAATCTTATTCTACTGATTTATACATTTAAAATGGCTTTATTTTCTTTAACTTTATTATTTTAAAGTTTAAAGTTAAAATGTTACCATTTTTCTAGGGAAAATTAGCTCAAATTTCATTCTCTGCATGTGCGATCGGTTTAGGAATTCTTTTAAATACAGTAGATATAAGTTGAGAGTAGAATTTTTATTTTAAATGATTGCACAGTAAGTTCTAATGCAAAGATCTGAATGCTAATTAAGGGAAAATAAAAAACACTCAAAGGGTTACAAAATACAAATAAAACTCAATTGTTTTTAATTAAGACGTGTACGCATAAGTCCGAAACTTATATACTTATCTATGTAAAGTGATTCACGTCCTAATGTATTTATGATAACCACGTTTTATATAAAAAATTATACATTTATCTATATATTGTTATCGAACTATTATATTGTTGAGTCATGTTAAACAGTTTATAATAAATATTACAAATATTTTTAAAAGCTTTTAAAATATGTTTGCTGTTTATTTACTTTTCAGATCCTTATAAATTTGCGAGTGAACTTCCCACACAATTCTACGTTTTTTACTTCAATCCATATATCTCATCAAATAAAATAATCAACTGCTACTATTGTCACTCATCAACAATGCTTAGTATGTAGTAAATAATTAATTAGATTTCGAAGTAGCTAAAAATGCCAATGACAACGAAATGTAAAAAATATTTTGATCAGCATTTTATTCAAATTTTATGTTTAAATAAACTGAAAAAAAAAAAATATATATATATATATATATATATATATATATATATATATATATATATACATATATATTACAAAATATTTTTTTTCAATTATTGAAAGAAAACATCCTAAAAAATGTTTCTTATACGTTATTTTATATAATAGCGCTTAAAACCTGGACATACTTTCGCTTTATTATCGGAGAAACTTTCATATTCACATTGTATCCACTTAAAAGATATTTTTATTTTATTTTACACCATTATTTCATTTTGTGCAGTCAAGATAATTTTTCATTACAAAAGCAAAAACATCACGCTATTAAGAGTCTTTATATAAAAATTATACTTTATTAAATGTGAGTTCTCTTTAATAATTTCACAAGAAAATATAACACTATGTAAATGTACACTTTTAAAAATATTCACACTAAAGATGAGTTCATAATTAAAATTGTAAAATATGAAGTAATATAAAATTTAACATTTTATTTGGTCCAAAATTTTATTTAAATAAATCTATCTATTTCCTTAATAACTATAATTACATTTATTTTTACAATTAGGTAAAGAAATCATCATCGTAAATAACCATATTACGTTTATCCTTGTGACTACTCTTTTGCATATAACTTGCCGCTAATGATGACCACATTGTACTGGAAGTTGTGTCATTTATGGGATCAATCACTGGTTGTCTTCGAGCCATAGAAACTTTCAATTGAATCGATGAAGCCATTATTCCATCCATTTCGCTTATTGATCTCTCGGCTGATTCTGCTTTCTCAAAAGTTATGAAACCTCTGTTGAAATATATAAATTAAATTTACAAAACAATATATGATGCTTAGGTTGCAAATCAATTAAATATAAGTAACGTCTAAAATGTAAAGTAATTATATTTTTTATTAATAATAATAACAATTAATTAACAATTAATAATGTAATAAAAATAAATTAACAATTAATAATAATACAACAAATTATACATTTTTCGTTTTAAGATTCACTATCTTTGGTACTTAATTCTATAATTCAAAAGAATGTAAAATGAAAAACAGTAATTTATTCAAAAGTTTGATCATTTATATATAATATTATTTTTGTAACTGTATTATCATATTAATTATAATCGACTTAATTTTCATATTTTCTAATATGTATCTTCTGAATAATGAGCAGAATTATTAAACAACTGGATAAATGATGAATAAATTATAAAAACATTGATTAATCTATTATTATTAATTAAAAAATTATAAGGTAGAACATCTTCTACTTCAATACAAAGCTATAATAGTGATAATTATACTTTAAATTATTATGAGTATAATTATTTGAATAAGTAAGCATTTATTTAAAAATTAATATTAAATTAATATTATTGCTTACTTTTTCTCGGCTTCCATTGTTATTTTCAGAATATTGCCAAATGTAGCAAAATGTTTTTTTAAAAAATCTTCTGATATTTTATAACCCGAAACAAATATTGTATTGCCTTTGATAGATTTTGCTTCTGGCTTTGCAGATACAGACTTTTCAGTAGTTCCTCTGTCTGCAGTGTCGGTAGCTGATACAAAACTATCATAAAGACCTTTCACTTTTGGTCTTGTTGGTTCACTATCTTCTTCCTCTGGTTGTGTTGCTGAGAATGGCTGATAAGATGATACTGTTTTCTCCGTACTGTTTAATTTTCGTTCTAATCCTCTAGGTCTCTTAAAAGCTTGTTCTGGACGTTTCGGGGTTTTGGGCGCAGTTATGACACCCGATTTAATTAATTTCTTTGCAACTTCACGAGCATCTCTAGCTTCTGTAGGGCGCTTAGGAGTTTGAGGAACACGTTCTGGTTCAGGTTTTGGCGATTTTAAATCTTGCAATGCCTTTTTCTAAGAAATTAAATTAAAATTTAGAAAATAGCTTTGAAACTTAAACAAATAAGTCTTTCTATTATTAAGAATACAATATAACTGTCTGTAAAACAAACAAAAAAAGAAAAAGAAAAAAAAAAACAAAACAAAGAAGAAAAATTCCATGTAAACAATGAAACATAACCTCAACGGTACAAGAATTACTACAGGAAACTACCTTTCTTTTTAACTTATTGTATTTTGCTTGTAGCATCAATTCTTCTTCTGTTAAATTGGATGGAAAATGTAGGTACACCATGTTTGTCTATATTGTTTTCTCATAACCATCCCTTACACAAGTACTACACTTTACTGCTGCACGGCAATATATTATTCAAACATGACTGCCTGTCACTTTCTATAACTTTCTTCAAGTGGCAATAACTTCCTGCATTAATTTTAATAGAGTTTGCGAATTCAGAGTACTACCTGACTCACCGGATCACGTGCAATCCGGGAACATTCAAATTGGAAGGTAAAAATAAAATATTCACGTATCTCTCTCATTGTGTCCTTTGGACAATTAAATGGTACACAATTTTTTATTTTTTTGTTATTTTCCATGGAAAAGCCATTAATGCCACATTCTTATGTAAAAATCTTATATTTTTATTACTTACATTACTTCAAAAATTATTCCTATGTATTCAAACGTAATTTGCCCGCTCCCAAAATATTAATAATTATCTAAAATGTACTATCTATTAACAATTGATTAATAAACTATTCGTAGTCATAATTTATTACA
The DNA here is from genome assembly GCF_000503995.2 of Ceratosolen solmsi marchali. NCBI lineage: Eukaryota > Metazoa > Arthropoda > Insecta > Hymenoptera > Agaonidae > Ceratosolen > Ceratosolen solmsi. The sequence continues at coordinate 3,566,392 of NW_011948428.1, forward strand.
ATTTTCATATCAAAATAACATATAAAGAGTAAGAATATCATTGATCAATAAATATTAACCAGATCAGGCAAAAATTATTAACAATTGAAAATTGAACAATTAATTAATTTATATAAACATATTTTTCTATAAATCTGTATAATAATAATTACAAAATTAATTAAAAACATTAATGTAAATGAAGTCGGATAACGTTTGATATCGTTACGAATCTATGGCATCCATACAAATCTAAAAGATCAATCAGTCATTTTCAGACAAATTTTGAAAATATTAATATTTTTGTTATATAATCTTTACTATAGGTGGTATATTGATATAGGTGCATAGGTGTATTTATGCATATAGAATAGATAGTAAATAGTACGTTTAAAATTATCGAATAGAATAAATTTATTGTTTTTTCATTAAAAAAAAAAAAAAAAAAAAAAAAAAATTTAATTTAGATCTAAACAAATTTAATGATTTTTTATGATTGACAGTATCTATCTGTATATTGAAGTTAGCTAATTTGAATGGGAAATGTAGTTGAGTATTGAGAGAATAATATGGATTGTTTCATTTAACGTTTACTTATTGAAATATTTTTCAATTTCCTTCATAACATGAAAAAAAGAAAGTGAATTAAATTATAATTTTTGATCGAATAAGTGCTACACCCACTCATAGAGTCATTAAATAGTTCTTATGCTTGCGTTGTTTATATTCTTAAAAATAAAATTATTTACAATAAAATACGGCTTAAAGAGTTAATTAACTTATTATTAAATAAAATAAGATCATTTCTACATAAAAACATTGCGCTTGCAAATTTAACAATATAGCGAATTTTCTATGTTTCATTAAAAGAACGATGAATGTCTGTGACAAAAAAGTACATATAATTATACGAAAGTTATGAATTAAAACATCAGCGTAATGAATTATTCTCTTGTTAGTGAGGTTTGATCGTTTTTTAATATAACAGATGTATTCGGTCTTCTGATAACCGGAGTTGAACTTGCACAGACTTAAATAGAATAATATCGTGTAAAACTTTTTAGGTTGGACTCATGTTTTCTTTTTTGTTGTTGTTGTTGTTGTTAATTATAAGTGCAACATTCGATTATTATAAATTATTAATACTTCACGGTCAAGTAAATTAAGTTTGACCGATAGTACTTTTTAAAGCCGTGAAAATAATTATCAAAAATCGTATTTCTGTTACTTTTTTATGTTCGATCGTGCAGTAAATAATAAATTTTTTTGCTGACAATACTATGCGACATTCAATTACCGAAAAATCAGAATATATTAGGTACGTATTTTGAAAATAAACAAGTCGATCTTTTAATTTTGTTTAATTGAAAACTGCTAGATATTCACGATGCGGTAGGTTACCATAATAATTGTAATTTGCAAATTGCTACGTTTATGTCTTTGTTAAAAATAAAAACATTATGTGCTCGATTTATATTTATTTCAATTACTTTTATACAATATAACTAACTTTTGGTTTATTTTTCATGTATAATTTTGTTTGACATACGGTGAATTTTTATTAGACAGAGAATATTTAAGGTTAAGCGACAATTATTAGGATACATTGCTACGCCAGTTTATATATAATTTTATTTGCCAGAGCATTTGAAATAATTTATTAATTTAATAGGTTATAATGTATATATATAAAGCAAGAAAATTTGTACACATTAAGTTTACAAGAAGATATACTGTTCATCCCGAACGGTTAAATGGTAATTTCTTATATTAAACATTATGTATGTAATCTAAAATAAATATGAGATAATGAATAAATAATAAAATTATACAGATTTTCCTAGCTGTTACAATGCATCGGATACAGAACAAGGCTGGTACGAGGTTTGGGAAAAGAATAAATTTTTTCAACCACAAAATACCAATGAGATATATAGGATGATTTTACCACCTCCAAATGTTACCGGAACATTACATTTAGGTCATGCTTTGACAGTGACAGTTCAAGATATTCTAGCACGATGGTAAATATCTACTTGCTTTAATATTACAACATTACAATATTACAATATGTATTATATGTTATAATTAGGTATAGGATGAAGGGATTTCCAGTTATTTGGGTCCCAGGGTTTGATCATGCCGGTATAGCTACGCAAGCTGTAGTAGAAAAATATTTAAGTAAAACAAAGAATATCAAAAGAAATAGTTTGACTAGAACAGAATTTCATACAATTGTAAATGATTGGAAAAATAATAAAAGTAAAAAAATTAAAAATCAATTAAAAGAATTGGGAGCGAGCGTAGATTGGTCAAGAGAATATTTCACTATGGATGAAGTGCGTATACAATTAAATTTGTTTTAATTAATTAAAGTTTTAGACGGTTCTGAAATTGTATTAATTTTAGCATCACAGTAAAGCTGTCAAGGAAGCATTTGTCATATTGAATAAAAGACAGCTGTTATATAGAGACAAGAGCTTAGTAAATTGGTCTTCGGCCTTGGGTAGTACTTTGTCCGATATTGAGTTAGAATTTGAGACTGTAACTGGGAAAGTAGACCTGTCGGTGTCTGGCTATAATAATAAAGTTACTTTCGGACAAATTTACGAAATTTCTTATGATTTAATAAATTCAGGTATATTTTACCAATATCATTTTTTTCATGTTATATAATTTTTTATACAAGAAATTTTTATACAAGAAATTTTTATACAAGAAATTTAATTTAAAGATGATAAGTTAAGTGTTGCAACAACAAGGCCTGAGACATTGCCAGGTGATGTAGCTCTTGCCGTTCATCCAGATGATGAGCGATATAGCCAATTTATAGGTCAGCTGGTATGGCATCCTTTGAAAAAAACTTCCTTACCTGTGATAGCTGATGAAAATGTGAAGAGAGATTTTGGCACGGGTACTTAAATTAAATTATTCCAAATAATAGAGTGTAAATAGTACATTTAAGACAATTGCTCAAAGCGTCGAGCAGCATAATATTAAAATTTGAAAATTTAGTTAAATATATGAAATTATTTATTTTAGGTATTGTAAAAATAACACCTGCCCATGATAAGTTGGATTTCAACATTGCCAAAAAACATGGTTTAAAAATGATCGAAGTCATTAACGAAGATGGCAAATTAACGAAAGAGGCAGGTCGTTTTCAGGTGAAATATTTTATTTCGATAAAATAACATATCGCATAATTATAAAACGTATTAACATAAATTTGTGATAACAGGGATTACCAAGATTCATTGCGAGAGAAAATATTTTAACGGAGTTGGTGAATCTGAATGCCTTAAAATCAGTAAAAGATCATCCCATGCTAATTCCACGATGTTCACGAACAGGAGACATTATAGAACAATTATTGCGAGAGCAATGGTTTATCAGTTGTAAAAATATGGCATCAAGAGCATTTGAAGCTGTTAAAAATGGATCGCTAAAACTTAATCCTTCAATGTATAATGACATATGGCTTGATTGGCTTAACGATACTAATTATAGGTATTAATAAATAAATTTATGAATTTTAGAGTTATGGCTGTAGTTAATAAATCTGTCACCATAACTAAGTTCAATTCTTATAAGATACTACTTTTAGAGATTGGTGTGTTTCAAGACAATTATGGTGGGGTCATCAAATACCTGCCTATTATTATAAACAAAATTATATTAAACATTGGGTAGTTGCATCATCCGAAGACGAAGCTTTAAAACATTTTAGGACACAATATGGAAATTCCGTTTGGGTTCAACAGGATAGTGATGTCCTCGATACATGGTTTTCTTCCGCACTATTACCAATTTCATCTTTCGGTTGGCCAAATCAAGTAATTATTCATAAATTAGTATTGAAATCGATTAATTTATCGTATAAATGTGCGATTTAATTATTATATTTAAGAAAAATAATAAACTATCATATCCAATTAATAAAATCGAAAGAATTACATGATGTAAATGAATTTGCTTTTGTAGACAGTGGATCTTAAAAAATATTATCCTTTAAGTATTATGGAAACAGGACATGACATTTTAATTTTTTGGGTTGCTCGAATGGTTATGTTAGGACTGGAATTGACCGATAAACTTCCATTTAACGTATGCCTTTTATACATAATTATTTGCATTTTTTTTTTATAAAATTTAATTAAACTTCTATTAACAGGAGGTATTATTGCACGGAATTCTTTGTGACGCCCAAGAGAAAAAAATGTCAAAAAGTCGTGGTAATGTAATATTTCCAGAGAACGTTATAAATGGGGTCTCTTTACAGGTAGAGTTGGAATTAAAAGCAAAAAAAAAACTTTTATTTATAAATTATAAATAAACTAAATTATATTTACTTGTATGTTTCTTGCAATATTATACTTTTTAGAGCTTAAATGAACAAGTAGAGAATAACTTTTTCACTGGTATTTTGAACATAGATGAATTAAAAGAAACAGTAGCCATGAACACAAAAAATTATCCAAATGGTATAGCTAATTGTGGCGTTGATGCTCTGCGATTTACATTATGTTCCCATAACATTAAAGGTATTGTAAAGCATCAAATTTTTTATTTCTTTATACGAATGAGATTACTCTGCTTTTTACGTCTATTATCACACACCCAACGTATATGAAAAAAAAAAGAGAAAAAAAAAAGAGAGATTGTATTTGAAGATAATTAACATTTTATTTAGAGCGTACGGTGACGTTCGATATTACCGAATGCGAACAAAACAAATTTTTCCTGAATAAGATTTGGCAAGCTAGTAAATATTTATTACAAATGACAAACGACTATCCAATTGTATTTCCTCAAACTTTAACTACAATTGATAAATGGATATTAAGTCGACTGTCATTCATGGTGGATTCTGTTAATAACGGATTTGATGAAAAGGCTTTTTATAAAGCGGTATCAAGTATAAAACAATTTATGTATTATGAATTTTGTGATTATTATCTGGTGAGTTTTTAATTCAACGTAATGAAAGTAAAGTATGACATTAAATAATTAAAATTGAATCATTTTTAAGGAAGGAACAAAATTGGGATTTAAAAGTAAAGAGATCGATGTCATTACTAGTCATAGATATACATTAGCAAAATGTTTAGAAGTAACATTGAGGATTTTAGCACCGATAACTCCGTATTTTAGCGATGATCTGTACTCGAAATTATCAAAAAAATTATCAACTTTCGTATTTAAAACGTCCTTACTGGAAAGTTCCTATCCAACTAATCGAGAAGTTGAAGATTTACGGAACGTTGAATTGGAACAGGACATTAATAAAGTTACGAAACTAATTTCCTTTTTAAGAAGTTTATTAAGTAATGTGCCGAAACGAAAGGACGCAAAAGGTATAATATTCAATCCTACTTGCATGTATTACACAATAATGTAATATATTATTGACTTTATAAAATTATTTAAGGCTGTATTGTTGTTAATACTTTGGAAGATCAAAAATTGTACGAGGAAAATATTAATCTTATATCGGGAGTTAGCAGATTATTGAAAATTGAAGTTTCTCAAGCGAAAAACTACAAAGGAAATAAAAATAATATCAGTAGTAATACCGATCTTAATTGTTTTATCGATCTTATAATTAAAGACCAAGCAGTTCTTAATGAAGTAAAACAGAAAATACAAACAAAGAAAGTGAAAATTGAAAATAAATTTAAAAATTTCGTACAATCGAATAAAAGAAAAAAATTTTCATCCAATAAATTAAAGGAGCAAAGTTAAAACAAAATAATTCATCATATATGTATATAAGTTTGCAAATTTATAATTAAATAAATTACTAGACTTCGACCTTATTTTTCTCTAAGAATAATCGTGCCTGTTATTGATTTAAAAACAACAAATTAATTTACATTTTAATCAAATTGTTATATTGTATATAATATTTTATAATTAAAGATTTGACAATATTTCTTTACAAATGAGTAAATTATGCATCTTCCATTTCATTATTATCCTCATCGATATCTTCATCGGATTCTGATTCAGAACTGCTAGAGTCTAACAAGACTAATGTTGATATATCGTCGTTTATTATCGTTGTCCATTTATCCAATTTTTTACAATCTAATCGACATAGAAAGAGTATTAATAAAATAATTTCTTCTATCACAAATGACAAGAATATTTTATTTGTTATATTATTAACAGTTAGTAAATATAAAAACTATGCATCATCATTATCGAGATGAATAATAAATAATTACTTATATATATGAGAAAATTGTTTTCATAATTTACCTAAACTGTAAAAATCATTTAGCGTATATTGTTTATCTCCATCTTCGATCATGCCTCCGTACATGTACAATATATTATTCTTTACAGCTAAACTAGCGTTAATTCTTGCTGCTGGTGTGAATGTATCTGAAACAGGTACTCCGACATCCGATGTGACTTTGTTTGTTGAAAGTGTAGGACCAAGAGTGACCTGAAAATTAATTTTTAAAAAATATATTTTATTCACTGTGTACCCGATGACCTGGATATTAATATAGTTATTACAGTAAAGATTCCGTCATCATCTGTCACTACGGTTCTTGCAAGGGCACTCTCAATTTCGGTCTCTACATCTTCCGTATTGTCTTCTATCTCATTCTCCTCAATATTTTCTTCATTTTCATTATCTTTAATTGTCCGTCTTTTTTTACGTACAGCCAAATCAGTTTTCCCACTTAAATGAACTAAACGGGCATATTTTCAAACAATAATCTCACATTATCTTATTCAATATCTCTCTAGAAAGTATATTTTTTAGATTTAATCGTTGTACCTCTATGCCACTGTGGCTTGCTCAAATTTAATGAAAAAAGGTCATTAAATAACCTTCCATTCAGTTCTTCCTCATTATCCTCTTCGTCAAATACTCCTCCAAATATATAAGCTATATTTGGTTGAACGATAACAGCTGATGCACTACACCTAGGTGATACTGTTATGCCACTTGGTTTTACAGTAGACCATTTCCATTTTAAGCCAGTTTCATCATTTTCTTATAAAAAGATTGTTACATTAATAAGAATTCTTGTAATAAACATTACAAATCTAATAAAATATTGTAATAATTTTACTTTCAGGAGTTAGTAAGAACATGTCACTGTGTATATGGCCTTTGTAAACATCTTTTTTTATTTTTTCCTTAATATAACCTCCGTAAATAAGAATTTTGTTTTCCGGCGTGGGTAACACTATGCAACCTGATCGAGGCACAGGTGGAATCCCTGGAAATTTGAATATTTGCCTAAATGAGAGATTATTATACTTATCCAAGTAATAGAAGCATTAATAATATTTACCTGAAGTTTCAATTCTATTCCATACATAATTTGTCATATTAAAACAATAGATATCATTGAAGTATTTGCAATCTTTATGATTATCGTAGAAACCACCAAAGACATATAAATTTTTTTTTATATTTATCATTCTGTGACCACTTCTCGCTGAAGGTCCGCCAGGAGCCCTGTTAAATATTTCAATAACTTATATATTAGTCGAAAAAAACACGTTTAATTATAAAGGAACAGACTATAAATCAAATTAATTGTCACTTTATAACTGTTGACAATATAAATTTTACAAAATTACGACGATAACTATGGTTTAACTAGTAATATTTGAGTCCCTTCAATGATTAATAATGATAGGTATTTACAATATTTTTTCCCATTTTTTTTCTCCTATATGAAATTTCCACAAATCTCGATAGTGATAAAACTGTGATTCTGATGGACTGGAAAATTCTCCACCAAAGATCCAAATTTCACCATTGTTCGATTGTGTACCAATCGCTTGATGGCTGCATCTTGGTGGCGGAGCATAAGGTGCTTTGACAACCGTCCATTCGTTCTTATTTATATTATAAAAAAACAAATCACCATAAACTACTGTCTTTTGGCCATTACAAAATTCGCCACCAAGCATAATAAGCTCATCTTTAAACGGATGAGGGGTTAATGTAAAATTAACTCTACGAGAGGGTGGTGAAACCACTGCTTCTACAACCTTTTGTCTAGATGCTTCTTCTTTTTCAATTTGAGCAATAACCGTTTCTATATCTTCCTAAATTTAAAATCAATGATTATAATTACAGGTATACTTATTATTAATGCAGTCTTAAACACCGTCTAACCTCATTCAGAACCGCCAATTCTTTTTTGTGTTTACTGTTGAGTTTCTTTTCAGTCTTTTTCAGCGTTTTCTCATTTCCGCTGATCTTTTTCTTATTCTTCTTTTTCATTTTGTGTTTAAGCAATCAAAGCAATTAGAAATTACAATTTGTTAATCCGACACTTTTTGCTACACAATTTATGGTAGATCAGTGGCGGATTTGTCAACATTAGAAAACTAAAGAGAAGAAGTGTCACACTTCGTTCTAAAAAATATACCAAACTGGTATTTTTTATTTTTCGAGATTTAGTAGTTAGTATAAAATTTTAATAAATTTCATATCAACCAAATATTAAATTTTCATTAGGAATGATTAATCTCTAGTTACTTAAACTAAATAAATAAAATATTTTATTTTTAATAAGTGAGAAAAATATTGTCATTTGGTTATAATTTTTTGTCTTGAGAGTAATACTTTACGAGAAGAGTAATATGAAATGCAAATTGTTGATTATATAAAATTTATTTATATTTCAAACTTTTATGCCATACATAATTTTATGTATATACATGATATCGCAATTCTTTTTTTTTTTTTTTTCTTAGCAAAAATAATAATAACATTTGGTATGTTGTATTTATAAATTTTTATAATTATAATTATAATAATCACAGTTACATCTTTAAAGAACTAAACATAATTTTTTTCTCCACAGGAGATAATTATTTGTCTTGTATTACATTATAGACCTACGTAATTACAACATATGAAAAACAACAAAATATAGCTATTTTTTACTTCCTAACAAACAGTGCAGAAATTCATTTTTTTATCTTCAATATTCTCTGTAGGTCATGAATCTTTCTTATTCTGATTTTCATTGGAGTTTTTTGATGAAATTTTTGAATTTTCCAAAACTGAAGGACCTGCAATCAGCTTTAATTCTGAATCCGTGTGACACTTCTTTTTTAATATAGTACCACCTGTAAATCCTGAAAGAAAATTAGTATTTAAAATTATTTTTCAAATTAAAACCATTCCTGTATTTCTGTGCATAAACATACAATTATATATATATATATATGCAATAATATTAAGTGTAATACTAGCTCGATGTCGAATATTGTTTAATCGATAAGGAATATTATGAACGACAATAAGCCGTTACAAAAATGTTATGAAAATAAAAAGTATTATAAATTTACCTAAAAGTCCTCCACCAATAGCTGTCAATCCTCCAAATTTTAAACCTACTAGTAGTCCGACCGGTCCACCCAAACAACTTCCGAGTAATGCTCCAGCCAATGGATATGCTACAATTTTGTATTTTGATGCTTGTTTCAAGTAATTTTCACCATCTTGAACGTTTACTTGGGTCTCCACTATGTCATTTTCAATTCTGCTTACCGATTCAGATTGTACCTATAAATATTAAATATTATTGCATTTAAAAGATTCAATCAGTTTCCAAAACGTTTTAAATTTTATATATGTAATAATTAACGTTAAATAATCTATTAAAAGCATCTAAAATTTATTAAAAATATCTGCCAATTTTTATTTCACATTATTCTCTGATTGTAATAAATGATATTAATTTGTCATTATTATATGAATTTCGTATGAATAGAAAATTCTACTTCTTATAACAAACGAAAACTTACGTGTACTATTTGATTAAAATCGATAAACAGTTGTTGCAATTGTTGTAAATCGGATTGTAAATAATCCCATGCTTGCAAGCAGGCTTGTTGTCTCTCTAATTCTTCTTCTTCGGCTTGCATTTGAAGATAATGATTGTCAAATGGCATTTCCACGGATTCGTCTTCTTTGGTTAACGGCTTGTTAATAAGTGGTAAATTTAAAACAAGTTCTATTAAAATATAAAAAATAAATTATTAAATGTCTCGTGAATGCTTAATATAAAATAAAACTATAAATGGAATTATGAAATAACCTAAATATTCGTTTATAGCGTCCAAGGTACTTGTTCTGGATTTTGATGTTAATTTATCAAAAGTAGCAATATCGCTGTCCAACACTTGTCCTCGTAATGTCTCCATTTCGTGAATTAGTTGTTTTAATTGTTTGACTATTCTCGTAGCATTTATTTCTTCCATATACACTTTGTCCCAGTCTCGAACACTTTGACACTATTGGAAACGCAAAGCACTCGTTTTATTATCGAAAAACAATTCTCATCATATAAGAATAATAAAATTTACTTACTTTCTTTATGTTATTTTTATGCTTCCTGAGGAGATCAAGATGATGTGGAATAGCAATATCATTAAATTTGTTTATTGGAATTTCTAAGCGCTTTATTGGTTGTTTAACGATCTCATTATCAGTAGACAGAGACATGTTTTTCAGCTCATTGAATATTTTCAAATGATTATAATTAAAAGGTAATAAATAATATCGGTATTCCTTTTACGTCTGCGCCGAAATTTGGTTATTGCACTGCTGCGTATATGAAAAATTTACTATACTTGATTATCGTATAAAAATAAACTAAATACTTTCTGTATGCAAATTTTAATCGAAATGTTCATATGTTGTATATAATACGATATATTATTGTTGCACTAAGAAAACTGTTTACGAATATGACTAAAGTGTCCACATCCACGATATGCGCATAACGTTTCTTTTTTTTTTTTTGTTCTAAAAAAAGACGCACATAGTATAAGTCACTGATTTGCGCCAAACATTGAAACTATAAACATACGCAACTTGATACAAGCTTGAACTAATCAAGTGGATTTTTCTCTTTGGAAAAATGCATTGCAAGTTATTACGATAATTAGGAAATCAATAGTATAGGATAATGTCATCAAGGAGGGGATAGAGCGGGAAATTTGTAAAGCTATATGGATAGAAGTGTTAGATCATTTCATTCTATATTGATTTTACATTATAAATATTTAGAGAAATTGTAATAATAAAGTAAAAATTATATTAATTACATGTTTCATTAGTCTATTTGAAGCTAGCTGAAGTAATATGTCGAATTATTCGCTGGTATAATATCGTGTATATATATTATTGAAATATAAGATTTCTCTATTTTTAGAAAATAAAATTTATATAATTATATCAAGAGAATTGTTTACTCAACTCCTAAGCAGGAGGATGTAGTAATGAATAGACAATGGTGATTTATATTTTAAAAAAAAATAATAAATTCTAGATTAATGCAATACAGTACGAGATAGGCATAACAGTAGTTTTATTAATGTTAAAATCATATTTATCTCAATAATTTGAATATAAAAATCTATCTTTGAAACTCATTAAACAGTATAATTAAAATTGAATATATACTTTTTCGATAATTTCGAAATGCGTGTAATCATTTTTTATGTTTTATATTATTCTTATATTACTATGTTATTTTTTACGATAAAAAATTGTTTATTTGATTTTTTTTTTTTTTTTTTTTTTTTTTTTGAAGAAAATTATGCTTTTAGCAAATTTTCTAACCATATGCATAAGTGTATAAGCGTAAGTTTATTAGGTAGTCTGCATAGTCTGTATATTAAAAAGTTGCCAAACGACTTTTTCGTTAATTTAAAATGTTTTATATGGTAGATTTATATATGTTCCTACAAATAAATGTAATTCATTTTTAGCACCCGATGAGTTTATATTTGCCAATCTCTCACTCTATATATTATGATTAATTTTTCATTTCGTACATTTCTTGGATGGAAAGTCATTTTAGTCTATTAGGTGCAATTAATGAAAGATCTTTTCAATTATTTATCTACTACTTTACTTATATATAAATTTAAGAATATTATAAACGCTAAAATTAACGAATGATTTCCACAGATTTTATATTTTCCTTATTTTCAATGCTAATGTTTAAAATTTTCATGCTCATTTTTGTAATACTTATTTCAAATTAATTCTATAAATTATAATCTAAATTAAATATTAATAGTTAACAACCAATTTTAACAACTTTTTAAAAATTATTTCTGAACACTTTTAATTATTAATTCATTACTATCCGTGCTCGGAAACGCCATTAACAAACGATTAAAAATATTTGGTTTGATATTGTCATTAAAAATAATTTTTTATTATTCCTTATAGCTACTAGCTCTATTATGAATCGAATTAGGTCAATGAAAATATTTTTAAAAAATTTTGCTCATTTGTCCAGTAATGGCAATAGTTAATAAATAATACAGACACGAAAGTGCGAATTTCATTATTTGAGAAAAGCATCTAAATAATGTCCTTGAAAATATCTTTACAAATTGTTTCATGATAATATTTCCAATAATAAACATAATATATTTTCTTCTTTATTAAATTGTCGAATCTCACGAAAGAAGGTTTAATAAGAAATTTGCCATAATACATCGAACGACGAAGTTTGAGGGAGTATATATTTTCCAACAAATTCATCGATGGATGAAAAATAATAATGAAATTTTCATTTCAACAAACTTTCATCAAATACATTATATTGTTTTGTTATTTTTAATATGAACGAAATAATTAAACAACCGTCTCTATATAAAAATGAACTAAAAATTAGTTTAAACAAAAGGTATAATTTAATTCATTTTACAGATATAATTAACTATAAGTATTGTATATAAACGATAATCCAAAGAAGATGTCCGTGCATGCCTCCTCCGTTATCTTAATACAATAAATTTACTCCCAAGTGATAAGGGAGGCGATATTAGATGTGTCATTGTGTTATGCTCAAAACCTTCCCTTACATCAATCTAAGAAAATTTTTTCTAGAATGTTTAATGATTAGATTAGGGACCAATGTGATGACGATACAATCGTCATTCGAGTTCAAACGTCGTTCGATCGGCGAAGAGAGGAGAAACAAAATGAGAATTAAAAAAAGAGGGAAACGACAGTTCATCCATTTCGTTCGTTCGTTGGTCGCGTCGGCGACTCGAGATATTTGCCGAAGAATAAAGCCGGGTTGGTTGGACTTCCGGTAATGAAAAACCGATTGCGACGAAATAGGGTCTGAGGACTGCTTGTGACATGCAATCGAATCTTTTATACCACAGTTATCTTCCTCTTCTTTCACTCTTTCCTCTCTCATTCTATCTATTTCTCACTTTTGCTAACTCTATTCCCTTTCCATCTCTTTTTCTTTATATCTTTCGATCTCTCTTGTATTTTTTCTATTCAACTTTTCATATTGCTACTTCAATAGTTCAATAGAAAATTTTGGATTTTTTTTAATAATGTGATATTGTGGGTAGCATATTGTATACATCAAATGATTTTAGTTTTCCACAGTTCCTAAAGTTTGATAAATTCTTTTTTCACTGATTTTCAATGCTTTCACTTTCTTTTTTATATATTATTTTCGTGAGTTTTTGATTATAACGTTCGTTAAAGTTTATAAAAGTTTTTCGTTTTATATCAATTAATTGTACTTGTACATAAACTTTTTGAAATATGAATTTGAAATACTTATTAAGTAATTGTATTCTCTAAAATCTTGTTTATATAATGAAAAATAAAGTGATTTTTAATTTTTTACTATATTTATAATTTTTTACTAACATTCGATAAAGAAATTATCATCTTATTATTATTTTACATGCTTTTCATATTATTGAAATATTTTAATGTTTATATTCACACATACACACGCGATCACGCATCAATAGTATTTATTATACTTTTTTATTTATTCCCGGTTTTCTTCACATTTCCAATTCACTTTTTCTTCATTAATCTACATTTTCTATCATATTTCATGTATAATCATGTATTTATTTAAAAAGATATTTTATTTTAGGTGAAACGTTGCTCGCTCATTGCTTACGGACTTATTCGCATTTGCCCTTCTAACCGCCATTACGTCGTTACAGATAATGAATATAACCAATCTAGTACCAATAAATATATATATTTTTTTTATTATTTTTCAAGTAGAAGCCGATTTAAATCTTTTTCATTCTATTAATTCAATTATTCATAATTTCACAAATAGATTTACAATTACTTACAAATAGATTTTTAAGTGAAATCCTTTTATCGATGAATCTCTATGCTTGGTTACGAAATATATTCTTTTGTTATAAATTTTTATTTTTTATTTATGAAAAACATACAAACTTTTTTTCCGTAATGACAGTTTCATGATTTTTTTATATTAGTTGGCACATTATTTACAAAAGAATTATTCTATCTGTTAAAAATTCTATGTATTTATAAAAGTTTGAAGATTTATGACGTTGTAATGACAGTATAATATCGTTTTAATCATTTTTTTCTAACGAATTTTTTCTAACGAATATAAGTAGACATTCAATGAATAATCTTTCTTCAAATATGTTATTTTATATTTATTTATAATGTATTTTTCTTAAAGTTGATCCATCATTGACATGGCATATTTACTATAATAAAAAATGTTTCTTTAAATGTTTGAATATGTTTTAATATCATTTGGATTTTGAAAATTTAATTTTAATGAAATCAGATTTTAGAAATTTCCTTATAAACTTGAAAAACTAAATTTTTAATGCTTCGCTTAAATCTGTAACGTCTTGGAACATATATGAAATTACGAAACGTGAATTGCATTTCATATTGTTATCTCACAAGCTTCGATGATCTTTATCATATAATCTTACCTGCTAATGTATCTTGTAATTTACATATTTCGGTACTTCATAATTCAGTATTTTCATATAGAATTACAAATATATTTAAATGAACATAATCATATGTAAAGTCCATGTGAATATTTAAGTATTCTTAACAACGTGCTACAGTTAATTTAACAATAACCGTAATTCAAATTTTGCAGTAAAACTTATATAAAATCCTGATAAAACATATTAAGTGCAAGACAATTGTTACATTTCTTCATTTATTATTATTATTATTATTATTATTATTATTATTATTGTTATTATTATTATTATAAAAATATTTATTTGAATCTGAGTATGATATGGCTTTTGGTATAAATAAAATTTTCATTAAATTATAAATATTATTTCTGTTTAATTAATTGTATACACATATTTTAAAATTATCACGCGCGCCCGTGCGCGCCCATACACACACTCATACACACATGTAACCATTATGTTGTTCAAACACTTTGTTTACTTTCAAACTTGATACAATATGTAATTTGGTTATTTTTGACATATGATTTATTAAGTGGAAAAGTACTTTCCCCG
This sequence comes from Ceratosolen solmsi marchali, assembly GCF_000503995.2. Taxonomy (NCBI): domain Eukaryota; kingdom Metazoa; phylum Arthropoda; class Insecta; order Hymenoptera; family Agaonidae; genus Ceratosolen; species Ceratosolen solmsi. Next base: position 3,581,701 of record NW_011948428.1, read on the forward strand.
TAGTCATGTATTAATTGATTTTCTACGTCATTCTATTGTGTTTTAATCCATGTTTCTTCATGAACTTTGAATAATATTTTACTATGAAATACCTTGTCAATGCATCGACTGCTGTTCATCTTCATCATTGTTTCTAAATTTTGTTTGAAAGTTTTTTCACATATTTTGTTTCTTTCATATTGTTAATTGCGTTTATATAAATGTTACAAGTAAATATTGAAAAAAGTATTATAATAATATGTAATTTATTCTCTAGTTTATTTAACACAATTCTCGTCATAATCATTTCTATTAGACAATAAATGTAGTGAAATTTTAATTTTAATTTATGTAAAAGTTAGTTTATAATAATTAATGAAGTAAAATAATTCATATTATAGTATATATATTAGATGGATTCAAAATCAGAAATATATCTTATCTGTATCTTATTATAAATAAGGTATTTTTTTTTTAATACTTTAGCAGTTGTGTAAAGATTTGCTAATTCAAAATAAAATTTATATTATTTTACATATATTATACGATATAAATAAATAGTGAAGATAGTATTTTATAATAAATAATTAATTTTGTATATTATTGTGGTCTAGTACAGTAAGAAATATCGTACAATCTATTATAAAATAATAATTAATTTTAGTTTTTACAAGAAGCTTTTGTGAGAAAGATTTATAAACTATGTTATTTTCTTACGTTGAAAAAGAAAAATTTATATAGTTGAAACGGAATATTTATATATATATATGTTTATACACAAATTCACACGCGTGTACATACATACATAAATATACATATTACTTAAGTAATTCTTTTGCATGCTGTTACAGAATGTAAAGCGTATGCATTTTTCATTCATAATTCTTAAAATTTGTGCACTTTGAATAGAATATGAAACTTCTATATGGTTACTTTGAAATCCTGATTTTTATTCAACCACAACTTTTACTAAGTACTTTTGAAAATTTGAACAAAGGAATAATTTATCTTTAATATTTTTTTTAGAACAATATATATTTCTAACTATATATTTTTATTTTTAAACAAATCAATACATATTTATCATATTACATATTAATATATATATATATATATATATATATATATATATATGTAAAATATGATAATAGTGGTAAAAAATTATAATAATTCTTATTATATTTTTTAATAAATTAAATAACGAGCTCGTGTTAAATGATACGATATTTAAACATTAATATAAATAAAAATATATAAAAATAAATTGAGATCAATATTTACATAAAGCATGACAACAATATCCCAACGACGTACACAAATGCTTGAATAAAATTTAAAAAAAAAAAACAAAAAAAAAAAACAAAAAAAAAAAACAAGTGGAATTAAAAGTAAATAGGGGACGAAACTAATTTTTTCCTATACTTGGTGCATGAGTTTCCGAGGATTTTCAAATTCCGTCATGGATGCAGCAAGTTCGCACACCATCACCCTTAAACATAAAAACTTTGTGAAACGAACGTTCTTCGCCGAGATATATATGGGCGTATACACACACTCTGCTTGCATGCAGGTTGGTAGCTTTCGCTTCCGGGGGATCCATAGCTAGTTAGGGTCTCTGTTCCGGTCTGATTGCAGACCAACACGCTGCATTCTAATGTGGGGAGCTTCTTACTCGTGCCGAGATACACAAAGGAGAGTTGCCTCCTCCACCTCTTCGACCTCCTCCATCTCCTCCATCTCCTCCACCTCCTCCACCTCCTCCACCTCCTCCCACCACCGGCCGCGAACCCGCTGTCTATCTCGCTTCACTCTATCGTCTTACCTTTACTGTCTATTGCTTTTTCCTCGTTTTGCTCTGGTAAAAGAGCTCCGAGTCTCTATATCTACCACTCTCGATCCTTTCTTCTTCGTACGCTAATTGCCTTATCGAGAATTCAATTCAATCAGTTGTCCCCGACGAGGCATTTTACAATCGAAATTTCCTTTTCTCTGAATTCGATTGTTTCTATATCTTTGTAATTGTATATATTTGAAAGAATGGCCACTTTCCGGTTTAGTGTATATTTTCTAGCGTCGCTGAAAAATAAATGCGAATAAGTATTCGTAGTTTAAAAAGCAGATTAAAAATTCATTTTATTCCCAGTGCGTGATTTGGTGTGGTATTTTGAAATATTTATCGATATTTTATTTATTGAAAAATGTTGCCTTAAGAAGAATTTCTTTAAAATATTTTCTATCGTATCACTTAAACATTAGCTTGATTTATCGTTAAAACATTGTTAAATAAAATTAGCTTTTTAAATAATACAAAACCAAATTCTGATTATTTTTATTCGTAATTTATTTAATTATTATTTAACTGCAAATTAACAGTTTAGAAATTTAAACATCATTTCCACTTATATTTTCCTAATTTAGGAATTAGAATTACGTATAATTATTTAAATTACAATATATATATATATATATATATATATATATCAAAGGTTATCGATAACATCCATCTCTTCAATATGTAAAAATTCCAACAGTTAAAAAGAAAATTTGCCAAAGAAAGTATTATAACGAAAGTGAGTTGATTTTGAAAATTTTTAAGCAACCTTGTAAACTCTCGAGTGAAGTAGTATATATTTACTTTCGTCAACGCATAAAGCTTTATGTTTTTTTTTGTTTTTTTGTTTTTACACAAAATACCATTACTTTAAATTCCATTTTAATTAGAATATTTATTAAAATCTGCATTCAAGGATTCCGAGATCGTGATTATCTATTACATAATTATATATCTTATAAACTAATTCATTTATACATTTAATATGATATAACGTAAAATAATTTAATCAGAATAACTTCTTTACATATTAGTTTAAGAATATTGAATACATTAGATAAATGGCATTTAAGACGAGAGGGGTATTCAGTTATTAAAATTTTAAAATAATTTTACCAGAGCGTTATGGAAAATCATTAGAAGTATTTTAAAATATTCTTTAAATGATGATTTCAGGAATTTGATATTTTTATAATTACAAGCTTCCATAATAGTTTTTGAAAATTCATTTTCTTTTCCTTTGATATTAACATGAGCGCCAGACGGTAAGGAATTTTCCATATGCAATATCCTAAAGTCATTTGATCAAACACGGTTAAAGTATAGAAAGAAACTTGCAGATCCACTGATTTATCTCTGTTTTCTATCAATTTTGCGATCGTAAAATGAAAATTTGTAAGCTCACGATGCGATGTCTCTTAACTTTAGTACTCTAAGAAATCACATTCATATATAATATTTTGAATCATATGAATAGTAAATACATATTTGCTTATATAAATTTCAAAATAAATAACATATATTTTTAATATTAATCATTAAGTCACAGGTAGTATTATTTAAATTTTATGTTTATAATTAATGCCTAGAATATGTTGTTACACATACATTGTTTATTTTATCTGTCCTATAAATGTATTTATTAGGCAGTGTCGTATTGATTGAGTTTGCATTAATCGAATAGAAAGATATTGTTGAAAAGCAATAGTTGAGAAAATATGAGAGAAATTTATGAGAGAAATTCTCAGAACTTCAACTTTATAGTGTTCTTTTATTGCGGCAAAATATTTTAAAAAGTTATTGAAATAAAAACATCAGATAAATCAATAAAAACAAATAATCGTAATCAATTTTATATGAAAGTATATTATCTTATGTAATTTAATTAATTAACTTAATTATAGATAATTAATAATATTGAAGAATTAAAAATGGTATATTTCATTGTTGTTTGGAAAAAAAAGAAAATTTTAATAACCGGCACATAAAAATTACTTTTAATTAATTTATTTGTTTAAAGATATTAATTTATCAAAGGTTATTTATTTATTTATTTATTTTTTTTTTTTTTTTTTTTTTTACGATTAAGCTATTCATTTTCTCTAATAAATCAACTCGGTAATCAATTAATTCAATATAATCATATTACGTTATCCTAAATATTAAATTAATCGATGCTCTCACATCGGTTGTTATCTATCTTAGATTAAATTAATGTTTTCATTTTAATTGAAGATTATGCGTTGTCGATTATATTTCGTTGTATTTAGCTGATGAAATATTTGGAGCTTTCAGTTATTCTTAAAATAAAAAATTCCCATCAACGCTTGAAGCGCTTAATTCACACCCGAATATCGTCGCCGTAAAATCCAAGTTCACCTTGCTCATCCTCGTATCTGTCACTTTCCCTCCTCTTTCGGAAACAAGTACATTTTGACGTTGTATTAAAGCGGTGTCACTAACCCTTTACTTTATAAATACGCGAATATGCCGTCAAAGTTTAAAGGGAGTTCGATTTCTAAGGACGTAATCGGATTTTCTACGCCCGCGTCTCATCACTGAAAAATAAACGAGTACTTATATTTGTGTTTGCCTTAATTTTCGAAGTTTATTACATTACTAATGTCCCTAGAATTTCCAATTTATTTATAAAGGGCAGTGGTATATACGGTAATGAGATCATAACGATAGACACCGTAAGCGTGCCGTCGTATTTTCCGCATTTTCCGCCCGAGAATCTCACTACAATTTATGCTTTACGTAAAGTGGACGTTCAATGAGCTCTCGCGCATAAATATGAAATCGCATATTTATGAATCTTTTTATATTATTGCCCATGTTCTGTCACAACTAGCTGTAGCATTAATATTTTTATTTCATAAATTTAACTTTCGTTTATTAAAAACAACGCTTTCACGAGCTTTTTCATAAATTTGACGTATAAAAGCGAACGAAAAATTATATTTTAAGCATTATTTACGATAGATTAATTTCACTAATTACCAACATTATTCCTGTTTCTTATTATTTCCTATTAAATAATTAACTCGCGAAGATAACATTTCTAATTATCATTATCTCCGCGCACTTATTAGCTAGTTACTTTATATAATAATCATATTGTTGAAATTTCATTTACTTATAAATTGTAATTGAATAAAACATCTTCATATCTAATATTAGTAAACCGTATATTTTTCCCATAAATATTAGATTTCCAATGGCTCAAATTTAATATTCAAATTATTCGAATATCTAAATTAAACTTGGACATATAAATTTTATAGTTATTAAATTTCAGTCTCGAATAATTTTAATACGCGGATTTCATAATCATTATTGTGACACTCTAAAATTATAAACTATAATTTAAAAAAATATTTCTTGAATATGAAATGCTTTGTCTCTAATTATTCATTCGTATTTAGAATTTTTATAAATATAAATGTCGATAATAATTATTTCATTTAAATATAAGCACATCGAGAGATATCAAAATTTTAGAATTACGTACACATGCGTATGAATTATTCATTGAAGCAACTTGCATCTGGCTTTTAAGAATGTTAAATAAAAAAAGAATTCAATTCAAATAAACGTTCCGTGCATATTAATTTTTTTTTTTTTTTTATATTTGATAAAAATAAAAAAAAAAAAAAAACTTTTGTTGTTTTCGTCAGTTTCCAGCACATTCATCATCATATTATTTAATTAAAAGGCGTACATTTTTTCTCTCCTTCCAATTATGTAGTTCAAATTACCAATTATTTATTTATATTTTTATTTCAATCGGATATAAACGAGGATCTCTTTATATTCGTGGCACTGCAACATTCGCAGAATTATAATATGAATAATTCACAATGGTTAATAGATATAAAAAATAATTTATTTTTTTTTTATTATAAAATTTGATAGATGCGTTATTTTAAAAAAGCGAGCACATTGAATTTACAATACATTTTTCGGCTAAAAAGACCAGTGCTTCTTTTTTCTCCTCGGTAATCTTTCGGAATTATGGGATTCTGCACAAGCAAAGACATCGTTTCTTTTTTGTTTTTCTCTTCCCTTTAACGATCACGTGCCTAAATAAAGGAGTAAATCCATGCAAAGAAAGAATGATGGAATGATAGAATAAGACTATGGAGAAAAAAAAAATGAGGAAAAACTAAGAGAAAAAAAAAAAGAAAATAGTAAAAGAGACGGGCAAATTAATATTTACGAAATTTCTAATCTGATTATTCGTGGATCTTTTTCGGCATCCCTATCGTCCTCCTCAATACATAAACGCGAATGTATATGGGAAGAGGGAGTGTACGAAGGAGAGTCAAAGTGCTGTGGGACGCGAACGTCGTCCCCAATGCGGATACTAATGGCGCGCTCACACCGAGAGACACGTGTATCTACAAACTGCTACGTGCTCGGCAGTAAGTATTAATTGCATCTATATAGGTGCTGGATGCTGTATAGCCGAAGAAGCCCGAACGTGGTGATGAGGGTGGAGAGGGTGGTGAGTGCGGGGGGAGGGGGCGGGTGGCGAGGCAGGGACTTTATACACGTGCTCGATCGCTAAATGCGCCCGCAGAGACGCATCGATAGATAGGAAGAGTGAGAAGGATCGAGAGGACGAGAAATCGAGGAGACGGAGCGAGAGAGCCAGAGCATGCGACAGATAATGGAATTTGGACGTTCTACATTGATATTAGTTTCTTTCATTACCCGAATATAAAGAAACGTGAGAGACGAATTGATTAGCATTCCTGATACTGTTGTTCGTGTTCCGAATAGCTCTTAACTTAATATTTCACCGTTATTTTAATATTTGGTCATATAAAATTAATTTTATATCAATGGATAATAATCGTCATTGTTCGTATAATGCATAGGTGTGTCTATTAACTCTGAATTCGTGTTATTGTTGTATATTCAGATTGAGATAATATGTGAAGTAATTAGGGATCGCAGACTCGATGAATATCAAATGCGCACATTTTTTCTCTCGAGAATAATGAATTTACAATGTTTATAGTATATTTGATTAGTGGATGCTTAAGCGTGGAAATAAAGTTTTGTGAATTATGAAAATACGTATTGACATTATTTTAGATGATTCCTAGGCTTTGTTACTTATAAGCGAAAGCAAGTCTTATATAGCAGTTTCTTATGCTGTTGGAATCCGTAAACATATCATGTAAGTTATAAAAATAGAAATAAAAGATATGAACATCTTCGTTGTTGGGAAGAACTGTCCATCCTTTCTTCCCCGCCTCTCGACTTTACCGACGGCGTCAAACTATATCGGGACAAAGTCGATGGAGGTTTTATGGAATTTAGCACCTATAAAGTCCAAGGTAAGAAAAGTTAAAGAGTGAACTATACGATGACAAGTGAAAATACGATTTTCTCGTGAAACGTGAGGCAAGAGAACGTCTTACACACTTGACTGAGTTACTCAATGCCATGTAAGCAAAGTATTGAAAATAATCACCGTATAAATATCAGATTTTTTGTATTTACAATGGCAATTATCCTATGGCTTGTGCGTAGGCAATATGACGAAATTAATTTTTGTTATTTTTCGTGAATGAATTTCGTGAATAAAGTAGGGCAGTGTATATAAATAAGTGGAATTTGGTTCATTCGAGTGAACGGAAAACAATTTTATCCAATTTACATGCAGAATAGCTTGTAATATAATTCAGCATAAGCTTGGAAATCAAGAGCTCTTTCTCGAATCAAATATTATATTCTATTAGAATGGAAATACTACAAGTCAATATGAACGATATACGATTTTCCAAAACAAGATTATCATTTATGTCAAATAACTCGACTATTCGATTTAGAATTTAATGGCATTTCTTTATTGTATTTTGCCAATTAAGCGAGAGAGCCATAAAAAGTCAATTATAAATTATGAACTAAATTTTACAACGAAGAATTGAAAAAATTCATTAAATTCTTGCGCAATACATATTATACTTTTTTTTCCAACCCTCATATTATAAATAAGATAACGTATAGACATAAACGCGCATATTATTCAAATTACAATTGTAGATGTGATAGCAAATATATGATCCGACACATTTTTCTTGCAGCCGCGATAGTTGGTCATTTGTCGTAAGAGGTCTATCGATTAATTATAATAGCTGATGGAAAAATTTGCAAAAAAAAACAAAAAAAAACGATACAGTCAGTGGGTAATCAGTAATGACGTTAAAAAATTCTCAGATATAATACATTTATTGTTACTAATATTATCGAACTAATAAAATATTAATTATATGCTTTAAATAAATATGAGGAACAGGTCAATCTATTGCACACTTTTGTAATTATAATAACGTATTACATAATTATTTCAATATAATTATTACCAATGACGTTTAATCGATAAAATATTAAATAAATATCTTTTTAGTAATAAAACTCAATTTTTTGTCAATGTTATTGTACCATTGTTGATAAACGTACGTGTGCAATGAAAAAAAAAAAAAATCTTTTCTAAAGGAGCGATACAGTTTAATTCTAATCTTCCATGGATAAGTAATTACGAGGACAAAAATTAAACATTAGATTAACTAAAGACTGTAAGATAGATTTTTAACTTTGTTTTTATAGACATTATTTTTATAATTATTTACATTTATAATATATGCATTATATATATACACATCGTAATGGAATTGTAAAAAGTTTAGATTATGAAAAATTATTCGTTTCATAATGAATATTGATCATATAATGTATTATGATTAAGTATAAATACAATATTGATATAATTAGAATAAGCTTTATTATAATTAACATAACATATGTTACCTATTATTAACTCCCATCATTGGAAATGCTCATTCGAGAAATATTTAATAAAAAGCCAATGATTAATTGTAATAATATCCATTATTAAGGAAATCCATAAGATAGCATAGATAAGCCATTGAACTGCTAATAGCTGTAAATTTTACATAAGTAAACTTCCTCCTTTTATGTACATAATTCTATCAAAATATAGTCCCGAAACTATGGAATATTTGTTACAATGACATAATACTCGGGTTCAATCGATCTTCCGTCTGCTTAATATCACGCTCACTTATGACTTGCGAATGTTAGCCCGCGTGATTGTTAGTTACACATTAGAAACTATGTAGATATGGTAATTCGTGTAGTTTCATATATAACAAAGAACTTGGGGAATCAGTTCTGTTTAAGATTGTCGTTAGTGGATTGGCAGTGGCAGATGAGAGTGAGTCGCGTAATCAAATACTAACATAGTCAATCGAAATAATAAATGCGACCAAGAGACTGCGTATAGCGAGCATTTCTAGTTCACAAAACTGTCAAGAAAAATCTCTAAAATTTCCTTCTCAGCATGATAGAGGCTGATAAAGCATATTATGGCCTTACTCACTCCCACATTACCCGCTTTTCGCTGAGATCAAACTACACGCTCGCTGTCGCAACTGTGTGAATATTCTTCTCGACATCCATTACAATATTAAATTACATATACGCAAATAGCAATTGTAAAAAATTTACGAATTGTATCAGTATACAGACAATTTAAATGATGAAAAATTTGAAACCCCCACCCTCCCCCACCACCCTATTTAAAAGATCTTATTAAACTCACCATTAAAAATTATTTTATTTAGCGTTTAAACAGTGGTGAGTCAGTTGTTAACCTAGAAAACGTCAATCTTATTTATAAAAATAAAAGTGGGACGATATTCGCTCACAGAGTAATTTTATATCCCGTCTCATTTTATTTTCCCACACTCTCGTTCGTTTACATTGTCTAAGAAATAAATGATCAACATTTTTTTCCTTGAATAAAATAACTTACAAGATCCGTATATTTTGACATTCTGAATATAATGTATGTTTAGTGCCAGGTGGCGTTTTGTCATTCGTAGGAGATTCGGCGCCACTGAAGAAAGTTTCACTTTTCTCTTCTGTCCTCTCCATTTCTTATTCCCTCTTTTCTCTTTATCTTTGAAGTAGTTTTCACTTGTACACCGTCCAGTGCGTACGTGAAATTATACTCTTTTCTTGAAAACTTTTGTCCAATATTCCCGGCGGCATCTGGCATATTGAACGCCTTCCTTTCCCCTTGCCATGACACTCCGTGTTTTCTTGCTTCTTTCTTCCGCTCAAAACTATGAAAAGCTTTTTCTATTTTTCCCTTTCTCCTTCACATGGATCGCTTGATTCCCATATAACTGTCATTATTCTATAAATAAGGTAAACAATTTTATTTGTCAAATTCATCCTTTATTAACAAACAATGCAAATGTATTTTGCGATAATAGTTTTCATTTTTGTTAATTTTCCATTTCAGTGTATTTTATAAATTAATATCTGAAATCCAAGACTTGAAAAGGTTGACGATAGAAATGTATTGCAACATTTTCTTTAATTAAGAACTCAAATATTATCATCGATTAATTTAATGAATTGAGACTTTCTTTTTTTTTTTCTTTTAAATTATATTTAACATAATGTTATAATCAATGTAAATTGTAAATTTAAATGCCATGAAAGCATCTAAGATACGAAGGAGAGATATAATTTCGATACGTACTCTATAATACTTTACCTTATTATTTCATAAAAAATTCGCACTTTTATTATTCTTGAGTAAAAGTAGATTAAAAAGTTCACGTACATTTCCACACTAACGATGAAAAGAACATTCTTTTACGCTTAAATTATATTGCTAATGTTATTTTAATATATTAACATAAGCTTCAATATTGTACTCACGTTCATTCTGTTGTTCACTCATTTTGCATCTATTCCGATTTAATCAGCCTCTTCAATTGTTGACAAAAATGATTTAATTTTGATTATTAAAAGATAAACTCAAAAACAAAAAATAAAATAAAAAAAAAAAAAATATCTCTTCTCTATAAATAAGATCTTTTATCAATCAGAATCAAGCAATCAAGCGCGTTACATGATTTTGATATCATCGAATTTTCATTCAATATTCAATTATGGGGAATTTTTTCTCTCGATTATTTTATATGAAAATTACAAGGCAAAATAAAGAAGCGAATGAATTATTTAATAGCAAATTTCGCTAGTGCGATTGGCGAAAATTTATTGAAAATTAATCGCTATTTGTGAATTATTACAATATTTGACTATACAGGTGTATGTAGTAGCAAATAATCATATTTCGAATTATTGCTGACTCCTGTGCTCCATATGTAAATCAGGAAATTTCATATCAAATCTATCCCCCACCCCTCACCGACCGATTAACTAGAGCCAATATGGAACATATGCGAACTTTGTTCAGACGATACTGTAAGCGTTGTATATTGCATGTACAGCGCGTATTACTCGACTGACCATAGATTACATAGTAAGGGTCGTGTTTGTCAAATTACTAATTCAGAAAATCAACATCAATATATGTTAAATGACTACATTATACGTAAATTTATATTTATGGTTTTATTGCTATTCTTCTCGTAGTTATTTCTTATTTATTGGCTCGGCCACAAATTTCATCGTTTTTTTTTCTTTTTTCTTCTTTTTTTTCTTCTTTTTTTCTTTTTTTTTTTTAACATTTAGCGATATTTTTAATCCATGGCGATATGATTGCTCCTACATTAGACGCACTAGTACGCGATTATTTAATAAGATGGAATATTTTCACACTTGCACATCAAATGCGAATAGCAAATTAATTTTTATTTGATAGCTCATTGCCGTAAGCGGCAGTCACACTTAAGCTGACTATTATTGTAATTGAATTCAATTGTTACTCTCTCGCATTTTATATAAGTTGAAATTTTGTCGCAATACTCCTCGCAGTTGCAGCTGCTGCATATATTTGATAATAGGACGGAAAAGTGCTTCACTTGAGTAAATCAATCGTTCAAAAATATGAAGCTCAAAGAAAATTAAATTCTAAAGGAATTAAAATCCATGCGGCAGTCAGGCCAAACCTCTTTGTTATGGATAATGTTCAATACATTCTCAAATCGAGTGATATGATAAGCGGGCTGAGTGGATCTCTTAGCGGAAGCTTGAAAATTAATTCCGGAGAAGAACCCTTCACGATACCTCCCTGCTTCCCATCTCTCTCCTGTTTCTCATCTTAAGTTCTCCCCCCTCACCATCTTACTCTTGAGCTCCGTTAGATATTATTCGGCTGCTTTCAATTATGCACCTTTGAATACTTTCTTCGACTATACCCTCCGATGGATATCAGCTTGTCGTACAACTACGTGCAAATTATTAAAATACTACGATGGAAAGGTCTTGACGCGTGAGTTCTAGTTCTCCTACTTTATGATTCGAGGATTTACTCGGATCATCTATCCCTACAAGAACTATAGAGTTTGAGATATCAGTCGACAACAATTCCAATCAATTTGAGTAGTACAGTAGGCGCCCGCGATTAGTCACCAATACACGTATACTCAATATCGATGTCCCAGCTGTACCTCGACCATTACGCATCAACCGATCACTAAGTTGACAACTTTAATGAATAGTTGTCCCATCACTTTCTCTACCAATTCCATTCTCTTATTTTCGTCCTTTCATCCATATATATATATATATATATATATATAATGCAATAATTGTATGACTCTAGTTTTGCTACGTTTCTCGTTAAACAATTCTCACTCCAATGTACATCTATTTTGAATTGATAATTAAAATTTTGAATCCACTCAAAATATCATTTAGTATTGAAATATAGTATGGTTATCACCGCACATACACACAACACACACACACACACACACACGCGCGCGCGCGCGCGCGCGCGCACAGACACAGAGAGAGAGAGAGAGAGAGAGAGAGAGAGAGAGAGAGAGAGAGAAACGTATACATATACACAGACATATATATATATATATATAGATATAGATATCGTCGTCAACAAACTCGAGATGTTCTTATTGACAATAATTATTTTATTAGTGGTAAACTAATTTCTAAGAACATCGCTAACGACGAATGAATTAATTATTAATTGTATCAAAAATTAATTGAAAAATGTATGGAAAACAAAGGATCGTTACAAATTTTTACCAATACAGTCAATGAAAGATTTTGTAAAAAAAGTTATTTAATATTCATGCGTAAAATAAGCATTTATATTAAGAATTTGGACATTACATTGCAAAGAATTTTCTGCATTAGATAATAAGAGTTTAAGCAACTATGAATAACTGATAAATTAATGTATATACAACAAAGTTTTGACTTTTGCATTCAATATACCACAGCGCAGAATGTTTTATTTCTTAAACACTTGCACGAATTGATTTATGAAGTAAATGAACGATCGGTAATTCATATTCACAGTATAAAATTAATTCTAGTTGAGTTATCAATACTTGATGATGCTTGTTTTCAAACTTGAGAATCCGATCAATTGCAGCGAATTTGCTTTATTACAGACTGACTAAACTAAGATATTTCTACTTCAAACGTAATGCATTAACAGACTTATATCTTCGATGATGAAAATGACGTAGTTACTTATAATTCCCATTTTTTTATGTGTTTTATATGATTTTATATCGATTTAGATTATCGCTATTATTTTTTATACAGACTGTCGAGTGTCATCGGATAAAAAAAAAGTTGTCAATTCTTGAATCATAGATACTTCATAATAGGTTACGATATAAGCGCATATTATAGTAAAAAATGTTGATAATTTAATATGTAGAATTTGACATGAATATAGATATAAATTTTTTGTTTAGAAAGAAATAGTTGCATTTTGAAAGAGCATTTCTTTCCCATGAAATGAACTCTTATATAAATTAATTTCTCGGGGAACAATTGTCCCATCTAGAATTCATTTTCATGATGTAATGTAGAATCGTTTCCCCGGTCCATAAATTAGGAGCAGAGCTTCTTTACGTCTATGTAATCCCTTTCAATTCATCGTTTGCACGCAAGATTTTAAAGTTGTCATGTTGCCAGAGACTAAATAGATATCGGCACTTTTAGCCACTCAACCCACTCCTATCATACGTCTATACCCGGGTCTCGTTACAATTCAGACCTCGATCGGGTTTCTTTTCTCTCGTTCCTTCTCTGTCTCAGTCCGCGGTCCAGCGTAAGTATATCGTACCGTGTGAAATTGTGCAGCCCTTCCAAGAGACTTGTGGATGGGCAGGGACAGGGGTATATGGTGGAGGGAGGAGGGAGGAGGGAGGGAGGGATCGGGACTGTACGTAGCACAGGAGAACTCCTCTCGGCTTTTCAATTTCGCGCTTATCGGCGGTCGGCCCCCTCCCTCCTCCCGCATGGCATCTGACGCGAATCAACAGAGAGGAGCTTTAATCCGAATTCGTTAGGGTGGAAGGAGGCGGGCAGTGAATTTACAAATATACGAGGAAAGATCCGGCCCTCGCTCCGACTCTCGACCCTCTACGCGGAGATAGAAAAAGAGGATTAGAATCGAAGGGCTAGAGAGGCCAGATGCTCCGAGTCTTAAATAATCAATCGTAGCTCGGGATTATTCTTACCTCGCCCTCTGACTTTGCACTCTCTTTCATCTTACTCTATTTCTCGAGCGAGGCAAAAATCAACGGTATAAGGTTGTCGCTTCGCTGTTTGCCATCCCCACTGCTTTAACTTCTGTTACTTCTTCACTATACTACTACCACTGTCCATTTGGCTATACATGCATTTATATCTTCTTATTGCCTGTTCTTCATTCTTCCTCATTTCTCTCTCAATTCTCTCATTTATCTACCAATCGCTTTATTTCAGCTCACCTTAGTCGTGCAATTTTTCTCAAAACACTTCGTCCCAAAACTTATGTATTTTAAAATATACGGCTTTAATAAGATTCGTACAAACAAGCGTTTTAATATATTGGTATTGGGTTAGGTGAAGTTTACCTTACCGTTTTCACGATTCTTTTCAAAATTTATATTGAATGCACAGTAACTGAAAAATCTAATTCATAAACTTCGAACTTTATCTACATCAATAATGATAATTATTCTTTACAAGATATCGAATATTAATTGTAATTATAATAGAATAATAGTCAATATGTCATTTTAATGTTATTAAACAATTTTAAGTAAGTTAATATAGCTTAGGAAACAATTTGGCTTATTTAATAATACACTGAGATCATTCTATGGAATATCTTGAAAATATTTGTAAGAATTTATTAGAGGCTTTTAAATTATTATGAAATCGCACACAAACGCGCGCGCGTGCGCACACACGCACACGCACACGCACACGCACACACGCACACGCACACGCACACACAAAACTGTATTAATAATAAATTACATTGTTTAACACAATTGCGTTGACTGACAATAATTTACAACTGCAACTAGTTTGCATTAGGTTTTAACTTATAATGAATCTTAAAATAATAATGAATTGTATTTGAGTTTAAAAGATAACATTGTGAATATATTGATAGGTATTTTTTACGCAGATAGAAATAATTATAAAAATTAATCTCTTTATATTAATGATAATTTTAAATGTATTACCGAAGAATAGTTATTAAGAATTATCGTATCTATCCATTATGCATATTATGTATATCCTTGAAATATATTTTTTAGTTTATGAAAACAAATATTAAGAAACTGTTTAATCGAATGCAATATTAAGTTGCCAATTTGATCTTTATACAAGTCTAAAATAATGTTTTGTTATCCTGAACATTTGTATTACCTTATACGAGGGACATTGAAGTGATGTTTTCTGTGGACTCTTTTCCTACTCTCTTTACTATCTTTCATTATTCTTCCTTGTCGTCCTTTAGACACTCGAAAGTACTTGACGCTTTTATTCGAAGCGCTCGATGTTTTACTTCTATATCACTGATTTCAAGCATCCTTTGTTCTTCTTTTATTCAGCAATTTTTGTAAATATCACGAGTAAGAACATAGAATTGTAAAGGTATTTATCGAGTATTGCAGTTGATTTTATATTTCGTAAAGAAATACCGATTTTTCTGATGAAATATTTAATAAATTGTTTGTAATGGTGAAAAATAACGGAAAAAGTGCAGATATTCAATATAGGATTCAGATAAAGGATTGTGAGCCTAAATGGTCTTAGAGAATATTATTAAATGTTTATAAATTTGGAATTTTTAATAATAATTAAGGTTTCCAGTAGCTAAAAAATCTATTATCTTTGACTATGGACTTGAAGAACATTTGATATTTTGAAAGATTCTATATTTCGACTATGTAAAAATATAAAATTCAATTGCAAATTATAAAGATATAAAATGCAGAATATTGATTTAAAGGCTTTTAACACGATTTGCTTGATTCATTTCACAATTAAGATCATAATTACATATATGATATTGACATCGAGTCATTGCGTCAATGAGTAAGGATAAATTATTTTTTCATTATAGTCGAACGTTATACTTGCATGTGAAAATTAATTTAATAAACGGAATTCCCAGATTTTACTTCTCAAATTGACGTTTATCTCCTTTTCCATTCTCAAGTCGACTCTCGCCCTTCGTTCATTTTCAAATTTAATCCTTGCATTTAAATCATAAATCGTAGAGAGCTGTTTTTCTTTTTTTTTAAAGAAGTTCCTAAGAGTGCGTGAAACTTCCAGCTTCTCGTACATGAGTAGGGATGAGAACAATGAGAAAGATAGAGAGGAGACGCGAGTAAGCGCTAAATTTACACTTGAAAAACAGATGGACGATGCTTCGTGTGCATGTTCCCCCTTCCACTTCGGCAACGAGTTAATTTGGAAAACGCGCCTCCCTCGATTGTTCTTATGGAAATGAGCGGTGAAGTAGCCCCGTCCGTTTTCTAACTGCGACTTAATCTCGCGGCCGAAACGCTCGAACCTGAGTTTTACGTCTATGCGAGAATATGGTTATATGAAGGGACTCTACTCGAGCTTTTCTGACTGTATGAAAGGATTATATCGAGCATTAAAACCGTCTTGTTATGAGTCTATCCCTTGGAGGACGACCATTTTTTCACTCTCTCTCTCTCTCTCTCTCTCTTTACCTTCAACATGTGCTTTGACTTTTTGTTTGTTCATTTTCATCATGAAGAAGTCGATGTATACCGCGCACATTGATATTTCGTTTTTGCAAGTATATTATAACTATCACGTAGCTGCAGGCTTTCATGAATTTTAAAGACGAAAGGATTTTCGCTCTACGTATGAAAAAGATATTATAGAAATTGATTATATTATTTGCCTTTTTTGACTGCATAAGCTACAAATATAAATGATTGAGATTTATTTATTCGTAATTATGAATGTGTGATTACTGGGAGAGTTTATGGGAAGTTTATGAAAAATGAATTACTACTGAAATTAGTGAGAAAGAAATAAGATATATTATATGATACTTGGACTCTTTACATTATTCAATCATGCAAATTCCTAATAAATTTAATAATATTTCATATTGTAGTACAGTATGTGTATAGAGAATATCCATGCATATTAAAATAACCAATAATGATTGTTTACACAATGAAATACATTTATGAAATAAAAACTTGTGTTTAATATATCTTTGATAGAGTTAGAATTTTTCTATATTAAATAATTTTTATATTACACGTACAATTATCTCAGTTTCGTTAATCTTTTTCTTTATTTCTTTTTTTTTTTTTTTTTTTTTCCTTCTTTTTTGTTTTGTACAATAACGATAAACTATAGCAATGACAACTCGTGGAGAAAAAAAGATAATAATTAGTTGCTACTACAAAATGGTTGCATTGCTAAGTGGCGTAGGTTTTTCGAAAATTATTTATCACAATATAATCGACGTATTATATATGACTAAAATTTATAACAAAGCATTAGAGAGCTAAAATAAGATCAGGGAATGCGTTTTTCAATGTTATGGCGATAAATGCCAAGGTTTGCAATGAATGAAGTACGAATAAGAGATGACAATTAGCCATGAGAATAATATTGAAAATCAAGTGATTAAACAAATAACAAAAGCTTTGCGATCGTTCGTGTCTCAAGTAGGGCATGGAGCAACATCGCGATTCTTCGCCAGCATAAATCTTACCATTTAGCGTAACAAATGGCCACTGTCACATGTTCTGCGTGTTTCGTAAACGATAAGACAGCGGAGTCTCCTCGCTCCTCTTTCCACGTCTGTCCCCTTATAAACGTCTGGAGACGACGCATCCTTTTAAACGTGAAAAACGACGACGTCCAGCCGCCGACGCCACCGCCGCCACCACCAGCAACGCCGCCGCAAAGAGTTTGCACTGCGTTTAGCGAGGAAGGAGCGAGGGGGCGGCGGGGGATGAAAATATACTTGCTGTGGGCGGCGAGGAATTTATTTTCTTTGGGATCCTCGTCGTTGACGCGCAGCCTCTTATTTTACTCCGCCGGGGAAAACAATCTCGTTGGAAATTGAATGGACGATCTTTTGTGTTTGGCGAGAAAGAAAAATATAAATTGACGGCCAAGTTAAAAGGAGGCCAGATTTTAAGACGAAAACACGAGGGCACGTCGATCGTGAGTCCTTTTGTGAGTCGCGCGAGATCCTGCTTACGGCTCCACGTGAAATCCTTACGCGCCTTTAGCGATTCTGCGGAGAACTCGCGGTCGCGATACGAGTGGCAAAAAATACTGCGCCTTTGGTAATTCAACAGTTTTTGTTTATGCCCGGTGATTTATTTTCGCGACGAAGGGGGAATTATTGTACTCTTCCACGTGTGTTTATTGCATTTAAGCTTATAATTACTCTTGCACCGTCGGATAATACATTTCCCTCATTAAATATTAAGGCACGTTTTTA
Organism: Ceratosolen solmsi marchali; assembly: GCF_000503995.2. Taxonomy (NCBI): domain Eukaryota; kingdom Metazoa; phylum Arthropoda; class Insecta; order Hymenoptera; family Agaonidae; genus Ceratosolen; species Ceratosolen solmsi. The sequence continues at coordinate 3,600,306 of NW_011948428.1, forward strand.
TAAATAAATTTTTACGGCAATATTTTTGCTCCATATATCTTTAATAAATGAATATCAAATGTTTGCTAATACAGTAATTATAATGATTATCGAATGTCTTTAAAATTATATTTCTATATCGGTTCTATGCAATGTAGGTCACTATTTTGATTCTTAAAAAAAAATGTAAATAATTATTACTTATGTTTATATTAATGAGTATAAAATTTTTATTGATATTTACATGTCAACAACAAATTTTATTCAATAGCTTAGAGTTAGTTATGTTACTACGCTAGTTAACATTGACGATAGCGACATTTCTATTGTATGCGAATAAATCTTTGCTACAAAAATCATTTTATATATGGTTTATGTAACATTAAAAAATAGTAGTTCTCCTTCATTTAAGTCTTTTAATTGAAAAGTCAAGTAGGATTTTTGTGAGACAAACGTGCACACGAATGTTTGAAAGTTTTACAAAATGTTGTATTTAATGTGAGTAAAGACTTTTTAAAAAACTACGTTCCCATAATATTACTAAAGTTCATAATGAAAATTCAGAAATTATTATGATTGTGTTTATGAATTTAAATATATTTTAGAAAATTTTTAAAATCATCATACTATGAAAAACTCCTGTACGAACATACAGAATATACTTTTCCCCACACTCGCTATAGATATTTAATAAATTTAAATTAGAGTAATTATAATGAGCTCGATTAATAACAGTAGCCTGGATACTTTTAAATTATATATTATTCATTCGACTAAATATTATTCTACAAGTAGATTCATAATATTTACTTGAAAAAACTATAATTTTACATTTCAAAGTGTCGAACACAATTGTATTTTATGTAATCAATTATTTATATCGAATGGGAAAAGCAATGAAGAGAATGGAAATAATTAATTTCATATTGCTCAATGCAATTAGTATTTGGTGACAACCAATTTTAAATAAAATTCTCTAAAATTTTATAAATTTTTATAATTTTATAATGAAATTGTATTAATTATTAAAAGTTGTATCAATTATTTATTTTACGTTATGTCAATATCCATAAGATTCGATTATTCTTACTAATTGGAAAATTTTTAAGGTATTTTTACGATTTAATAGTTCCTTATTTCTAAGCATCTAGGTAATTAATTACATAAAATGTTTCACATTAATTTTTTAGATAGTACCTCTTTATTTATTCAGTGGATTTAAAAAATTATTACTGTTCCTAATCTAATAAACTTACTGTAATTGAAATGCTATATTCATAATTTTGTAAGATTTATGTTAGATCATACAATAATGATGAATATAAATAGATTTTAATCTTTAACAGGTAAAATATTCTAATTAACTCTTTAATAAAATAAAAAATTATTTAAATAAAATATTATTTTATAGTCTATTTAATCAATGGTTTACTCTTTCAAAATATTTATTCTTGAAAACTCGTATTTTAGAAGATTTTTATCACTACAAAGCAATTTCTCGTGTACACTAAATAAAATTGAGTTAGAAGAAATAATAATAATCATAATAATAAGAGAAATTGAGGCAAAGAAGCAGAGAGAGAGAGAGAGAGAGAGAGAGAGAGAGAGAATGCGTGTAGAAAGAAAAGGATAGGAGCGAAGTTCTTTGCTGCTTTCCCGTCGTCTTTGAGCAAATCTGTTCTTCGGCCGAATCGTCGTTTAGTTGGAAAGATTCATCTCGATTTTTCGCGTTGGCAAACAAAAACAGATGAAGACAAGTTTTCTGTTTACACGATAGCGCATACGACTTTTTCTCTATACAAGGTACGCACATTTTTCTTCTTTTCTTCAATTTCTTTATTATCTATGTAATTTAACCTTCATTATTTGATTTATTTTTACTATTTATTGTTTAAATTTTGTTCTTTATCAATGCAAGCTCATTATATATGAATTTTTTCTTTTCATTTTCTGATGTTTCATATTCTTTGCTCATAATACACATTAATGCTTTAACTGGATGAATATTATTTCTGCTACGAGTGAGTAATAAATTGAAAAATTTATAACTAAATTTACACATAAAAATATATATATATATATAGAAAAGCATTCAGGGAATGTAAAAAATAGTTTCTTATTAAATATCGTAAAGAGTAGCATAATTAATATAATTGTATTTGTTATAAATAATGAAAAATTACGTATCCGAATGCAAATTTTTTAAATTAATTAACTGATAGCAGGCTGTTTTAGATTAGAATAAAGTGTAATTAATTAGTATGATTATCTAAATGATAATCGCGAAGTAATAGAAACGATAAGATATTTAATTAAAAAATAAATTACATTTATTACAAAATCTAATATGAGTTATAATAATGAAAGTTGTGTTTAGATAATAGTAATAATAGGTTAGTTAAATAGTAATAATAAGTTAATAATAGGTAATATATTATGATGTAAATTGCAGTAAAGAAATGAACTAACAAAATTTTGGAAAAGAATAAATTATTGATTATCGAAGCATACTAACATTTTTCATAATACATTGTTTATAAGAAGTTTCATTCGGACTACGATATCTTATCATTCGTTAATTTAATTTTTTTTCACGATCTCTTACAATTCTCCCTTTCTTCATTCCTCGATGAAATTTGCGCGAGCACAAGTACTTGGCTAAAAATTCTTAGCTTACGATATTAAATAATTTAGTATTACAATGGTTCGCCGAGTACTCAAGTTATTAAATTACTACTATTTAAATTGCAATTAACATAAGTTCTCCGCTGGATTAAAATTTTTACGAGACCTTTCATTGCCAATTTCAGTCGCGCACGCGCATTTCGCAACCAAAACGCAATCATTTAATAAAAATTAATAAAATACGCGTGATATGGTGCGCTGGAAATGCCGTATTATTGTTGCCGATATCGGCGCTCTGATTCACTTTTTCATTTTGCCTTTTAACCTCCAACAATATCTCGCGCTCAGCCTTAAGACACGAATCGAACTTTTAAAATGTGTTTATCGGGAATGCATACAGCCGCAGCGTCACGTATGTGTCTGCCCCGCTCCAGTTAAGCTTCGCAGCTCGTACTTCACGCGGCTTTACTGCTTTTCGACACGCTGGCGCGAACGGTAAATATCGCCCCGTTAAAAAACCTTCGCGAATATTAGCAATAAAGCCGGGAAACAGTCGCCCGAGCGCTTTCCAGCGGCACGCTCGTAAACGTAATATAAAACTCCTCTCGGCCCCTCCCGCCTCGAGTCCCCCAAACCACCCCAAACCACCCCGAACCTCCCCCTCCCCCATCCCGTCCCTCGCGGAACCCGACCACCAAACCCCCCAACCCACCCACAGCTCGAGTTCACGCCTCGGTCTTATGCCGGGAGCGCCAGCTTATGATAAAGGAAAAAAGAAAGCATAAACGGAGGGAACAACGAGAAGACAGGGAAGAAAAAAATAAATTGTGGAAGAAGGAATAATGGCGACAACATCTCGGCTAGTCGCAAAATCTGCCCGACAGGCTTTAGGCGGCGCTCCCGAGATATTTCCCAAAGACGTCTTATGTATTACGTACTTGAGCCACGGAAGAAGCGTCATGTTATGCCGCTCGGAGGAAAATATCTTTATTGTGACCGCTGTGCAAAGGGAGGACAAAGTTCCGCTCGATACTCGTTTGTGAACTCAACGGCTAGAGTATCGGCCGGTTAACAAAGACAGATAACAACAACAACAACAACAAACAAACAAACAAACAAACAAACAAACAAACAAACAAACAAAAAAAGAAAATGAAAGAAAGAAAGTGGAATAATGAGAGCAGAAGAGGAGGAAGGAATAAGATGAGGTGGCGAAGAAAGGAAAACTGGGAACTTATATGAGTGCTTTCTCTTTTGCTTCTCGGGCAAGAAAAGCCGTCAAATCGCATTGTCGCCTTAAGGTGTAACGTTTGAATAAAAAAATTAACCCATCGCGAAGCGCGCGTCGTTTTCTCGCCTCCGTCTTTGTTCCGTAAGAACGTTATCGAGATTTCGCGACGAGGAGCTAAGACTGTAGCAGCTGCTTCCACTTCTTACTTCCGCGCTGCTAGCAATTATATTTGTCGACGCTCTCGCTTCCCTTCAACTTCTCTCTCTCTCTCTCTCTCTCTCTCTCTCTCTCTCTTTCTCTCTCTCTCTCTGTCACTGTATTGTATTCAGAGGTAGAGCCGAAATTGCTAGCATAAATAAGACTTTATGTATATAATTTTGTTTATAGTATATACTTACGTATATGTGTTGATGTGTGTAGATATGTAGATATATATAGGTATGGACGTGCATGCAGATACATGTGTATGAGCATCTCCGTACTCTCACGGCCTCGTAAATTCACGCACACCGACGTACCCACCCACACCAACGCACTCATTCATATATATATGTGTGTGGGGGGGGGGGGGGGGTGTCCGCATTGCTTTTCAACCAAGTTGAAATATTCCGACGAAGTAGAGGATGTCCAAAGAGCTTATCGGATGATCCTTTAATCTCATTAGAGGTAAAAGATAGGAAAGTGGCTGAGGGGCTCAACTAAAGGCAACAAGAGTAAGGCGGTACAGGAGAACCAGAAGATGTATACCGAGGCTATGAGGGGGTGGATGCATTCGTAAAAGTGTAGTGGTATCGTCGAGTGAATCCAGGGAAAGGAGCAAATGTACGACTTGGTCTCAAACGTGCAATCGCTCTAATTACTATCTAATGCGAAAATACAGCTGCATATGATATATTAATTTAAAAAATTAAAGTGACGTTTTAAAAAAACTGTGTTTTAATTAGGGGACTATTTATTTCTTTTTTTTTCTTTTTTTTTTTTATTTATTTATTTATTTTTTTTTTTTTTGCAACCGCTTAATGTACGCCCATGTATAATACTAAACAATTAGAATAGAGGGAAATTGCAAATTATATTTAAAAATTATTCCTACGTAAGAAGGAGTACTCCGAGTTTATGCGTTGCTAGTATTTCTGAAGGAAGGTAACTGTAGTTAATTCCAATGTCCTCGTTGATAACATCGATGTATTTTTCGTAAATCTATTTAAAAATATCTTACGTACTAAAAATTGCTTTTGTTTTAAATAAACAATGAAAACTGTTGATATAAAGTGGCTATTTAAAACGATAATCTTAATAAAATTTGATTTATAGTAATGTTATTTTGTATCAATTGTATAATTCATTAGTAAATATTTATTGATATACTTCATATTACTTATTTAATTTAGTTTAATAAACTGATTTTTATATTATCGCGTAAAACGAATTCAACTGCATGAATGTATTATTAAAATGTATATTTTTAATTTGCCCCAATTTCGTTTCAAAAAGTATCATACTATTGGAATCCTTTAAAGCTATATTTTAAAAAGTTTTGGAGTTTCGATAGACTAGATTGTGAAAATTTGCAGTAATTTTGAAAATTAAAAAATTTTTCCGATTATTGCATGTTAGATAAGCAGAGAATATGGATTTGCATAATTACATTCATAAAAAATGTAAAAAAACGACTTATATTTGACAATAATATTTGAGAATTTTAAATGTATCATAATAATATTATCAGCATAGTTTTCAAACATTTTTCTCTAAATGTGAAAGTCGAGGAAGAGAAAATAATTTTTTAATAATCTTAAATAATTTAATTTATTAAAATGTCTTAATCTTATAATTAATCTAGTAGAAATAACTTTGAAAATCTCTTTATTAAATAAAAAAAATTTTCTTCTTATTTTAATATGCGTTCTATCAATATCTTATTCGATGATTTTATGTTGATTCAAATAGATAAAAATTTTCAATAAAAGAATATGTTAAAAATTGTGAATTAAGAAAGGCACAAATATTAAATATCTTTCACAGAAGTCCATTTTTTTTTTTTTTTACGTAGCCATACAGAAAAACCTATGGCCTTTTTAAAGATCCGGTTCGTATACTTGATAAAGAGTGTGTGAAATGCATAAAAATTCAAGTTGTTAGATGTAAGAAGAGAGTGAGGAGGGGAGGTGAAAGCAGGAAGGAGCATTAATTTCTAATCGTCAGTATCATAAGGATATATGTACGGTCGATGAAAAAGACAAGTGGCAAAAAGATTGTCATAAAGAGGTAATGACGAGAAGATAAAAGAAAAGCTAACGATAGGGTGAGCGATAAAATGAAAAAAGTAAGAGAGAGAGAGAGAGAGAGAGAGAGAGAGAGAGAAGGAATTACTTTTGATAAGTCGTCCTTTATTTGTCATGAAAATTTTTTTCATTCTAATCTCAAGCAATGCTGCTGCTGTTACACGAGTAATGAAGATGTACGTTATTCATTTATTTGTCAGTTGATTAATTTTCTTATTGAAAAAGTTATATCGATAAATGCCAATATTCTCCATTTCTTGATGATATTGCGGTTAAGGATTTGAATTTGAAGGGTGAAAGAGTGGCAAGAAAGTACATCCATAGGCAACTAATCATCGAATAAATCGATGTAGTATTGACGAGCATAATAAGCGACTTCACTCCGCATTGTAGGAGTGGAATGAGGGAACGACGATGGAATGGGAAATTTTTCCGTCGCGGAAAAAAATTCCTGTTGCAATGCGTAAAGTAAATAATTATGGTAAGTTTCTTGGAGCTTTTTAAACTCTCGACGTTGCCTTTTCCTTTGGGAGGATGTCTGTACGAGCTTGTAAAGACTCGTAAATTCATGTAGTTTAATATTAGTACAACAAACAATCTAAAACTTAATTTTTAACGTACTTATCTAGCGAATGATTATAATTTCATATAAGATAATTTAACAAGTAATCATTTTAAGTTTTTTAATCTCACAACTAAAATTTTTAATCAATTTGAAGCATTTATTAACTTTAATCACAATAGATTAGCAAAATTCGTAACAGTTTTAACGATGATTAATTAAAGAATACAATCAAGACAACAATTAATGAAAATTAATGAATGATCAACCGATATTTGTCATTTTTAAGTAAATAATAAAATAATTTATTATGTAAACTCGAATCATAAAAATGAAGCGAATTTATCTAAACGATTTAATTAATGACGAATTAAGAATAGAATATAATATCGTATTGAGCGCTGAAAATTGATTTAATATCGATCAAGTTGGATGAAAATAAGAGCATATTACTTCGTATTTTCGGCCCTCAAAACGTAATATTTTTATTAATATATTTCTATTTTTTAAAATTTGTATATTTCGAAATTTATATAAGAACCTTTCGATACTAAATTACATCCACTTTAAAGTATGCAAGATAATCATTGAATCTAAATGTAATTTGTTTAATTTAGTTTTAAATACACAAAACATTTGCTTATGCATAATATATTTTCCAAACTTATAGAAAATATAAATAATCAAATACCAATATAATGAAATACATAGAGCCGTTCAAGATAATCTTTGGCTAATAATATTTTGTATTGTATTTAGTAACATTGAAAACACCAAGGTTTCCCAAAATAATCACAAATAATTTTTAATACAGGTAATCGATCAACATTATCAACAAATATGCAATCTTATATTTGATTTGAAATCGAGTAATCTGCACCAAGAATTTCTCTTGCATATACAAATGTACAGAAAGATACTTTTCAGTAACAACAAGTTTCCCCTAGAATGTATCACTATATGGTGAATAGAGCTTACATTACCCGTGGATTTCATCGCCATTCTGGAGCTTATTTTACCATAAACATATGGTAGCCACTTAAAGCTATTAAATGTCTGCATTGCGACTATCATTATACGTTTCTATACAATCTCAAAAAAGAAAAAGAAAAAAAAAGAAGAGAACTCTATATTTAATGGGATGCAATTAATTGTGAAATTTGTCGATAAATGTAAACTAGCGCATTGTTTACATATAAAATACAACGATTCTATATTAAAGCCTATAAAAGTGATAACCGGCATATGCGGATAGTTTGAAGGAAGCGTCGGTACATAAAAAGCTAATGAATGATAAACAAAATGGAAAGAAACAGCGATGAAGAGGAACAGAGGGTAAACAAATCTTCGTGCTTGTACATATAGCAATTAATTAACTGAAATCTGAATGAGCACCGTTTGTATTACGAATGCTATAATCGTTACCTATATATTTTTATACGTAATGAAATTTCGTTTTTTGTCGAACGCTGAATTATCGAATGGTTGTTTAGTCCTTAATTGCTTTCACGGGTGTTAAATGATATAGATTGAAAACATTGGCAATTGAAACTATTGCATTGCACTATTCATAGAAATTAAGGATTTTCGAATTTTCATACGAGCTTTATTGACATTCCAAATGACAATGATTTCAGATCTTTTTATTTCAAAAAATACGACAAACAATCTTCTTATTTAATCTTCAATTAGCTTTGAAGATTCATTTAATATCGAGGATAGAGAATAAAACGCTGATATTGAAAATATAATGCTTTTAAAAAAAAATTTCTTTATTCTTTGGTTATCAAACATTCTATCGCCTCATTAGACATAAAATTACATTAAATATTTAAAATTTATAATTATGCTATACTATATCCTTATAATTAATTGGTCATCAATTGAATGGACAATACTGGAACTTTATTCAATAATAATATCCTTCGTTTATAAATATCTAAGTTTAGATAAATATATAAGAATCATTAAAAGATCTTTAATTGTCGTATATATTATCAATATCCACAAATTTATGTTAGATAAAATTTAAATTTTTAAACAAATTTGAATACTAGTTTGGCAGTGACAATGTTGTGCGGTACCTTTTTTCTCACTCTCGCAGCCCTACTCGAATTACGGTAAAACGACGCGTATATTTTAATTATACGTAACAAAATGAAGAGAAACGAAGAAAGAGAAATGCCGCGGGCAAAGAACGCGAATTAATTACGGCGTGCGCGTGCATCTGCGTGCACAAGTTTGTTTCAACCTTCATCAACATATCCCTAATTACAAGAAACTGCGCCCAAGCTATCTTCCCTAACCCACGCAGCTCCCTTCGTGGCCCCGTACACGGGCTCAATACGTGGTGAGCGAATGTGGATTCCTGGCGCGGGGGCGCGAAGCGTATCCTTTTATCCGACCTTTCGGTTCTTTTGCTTGCGAAACGTCTCACCACCTCGTCAAATTATAGCTATAAGCCAATTTACGATTTTTGTCTCGTCTCATTGCCAATTTTGGCCCGTTTCCCATCGTATTTTGCGCGGAGCTTGAGCCAAGACTCGCGCGTCTACTCCAAGTCGCTAATACCCAAGATTATTATTTATTTCGCTCGCGGCTACGAGTGTTGGCTATCCTTGGCCGCATCCTTCTTTTATCCATTATGTCAAGCTTACATGGCATTTTTATCCCGATGGGCGCAATTATTTAATTGAATTTGTGAAGATGTTGCTTAAAAGAATAGCAAATTGTGTCGCCGTCTCGTTACGTTGCATTACACAATCTTTCGTATAATATTTATTATTTCATCAGCGACAATACTTCTTTTATGTTTTAATAAGCGTGTCTTTACTGAATACTAAGAGTCTTTTCTTTTTACTTACGCATAATGTTGACTCGAGGAAATTTTCATAGAAATTTTAGCCTTCACATATTTAAGCACATATTATTCAGTGTATTAGTAAAAGCAGCTTGTTGAAATTTGAGATTTTAAATGCTAATGGAATAATGATAATTTTATTATTGCTATTAAAGAATTGTTTCATTAATATACTATTATTCTAACTTATAATTCTCAAACTTCGAACTAATAATTACGATACCTTCGTAGATATCGAGTCAATTATCTGTAATTAGACAGTTCCTGATTTCTGTACTCCATCACACCCATAAGAATATATATACATCTACACACGCGCGCATGCATTTATACACGTAGGCGAGCGGACATAGATGCATCTATTAACATATACATATATATGAAAGATAGATAGTTAGATAGTAGTAACGTCAGTGATATTTCTAAATTAAAAGATTAAAGCAATGAAGAGAATTTTGTTACAAACTGAAATATTAAAGATTGTCCGAAACATTTAAGATAATATTACTAAAATAGTAGTTTATTTGATTTGAATTACTATAAGCCTTACATTTATTTTTCAGTATTAAATTTATCAATTTTTGTATAAATCATGTTAAAATAGCTGATATGGAGTATTGAAAATTCTATTTCTTTTTCACAGTTTAATATATACTTCAATTTGACTCATATGGTTTATGACTAGATAATAGTAATTATTGATTAGTATAATCATTAATTCACAAAAAAGTTTAGTATTTGCTTTCATTAAATTAATGCTTCTGTTAAACATCCTATGCTTTCCGAGTTTCATTAACGCGTGTTTGTTACTACTTAAATTCATCTCGCCGAGAAGTCACTCGATTACTATTTAACCAAAGTCCCTATTACTTTCATTTTTCGCGGATTAATTAATATTTCCATGGAGTTAGAAAATTCCATTTTATTTGAGTTAGCAAATTTACATGACTGACATTTACCTTTAAATTTATAATCCAAAAGATTTTTTCGCGTGAGAGAGGGAGAGAGAGAGAGGAATTTATAACTGCAGTTGATTTTAACACCTGACTTATAAAAGAGGAAATTCTTTAATCAAAATATAGTAATCGATTGATAAACATCACAGTTTCTGAAGAGTTGTTTTAGACTTTCGGAAGTGTCTTGAAATCACGAGCATTCAATAATGGAGAAGGGAGAGTAACAGAGACAAAATGACGCAACAAGGTTTATGTGACATTTGCTGAAGCGAGAGCTTTCAGCGAAATTGAATTTTGCATTAACTGTTGTCGCATGAACTTGAGTACTCAAATTTTTTCTGTTCAATCATTTTGAAAGGTTAAGTACTTAACTTCGACTAAACAAATCTATTTATTTATTTTTATATTTAATGCATTGTTATATTTCATTCAGAGATTTTTTTTTGTATCTATTATTAATTACTTTCAATTTAAATATTATGACCGACATTATTATTATGCCCAACCTTATTATTTGTATTTTTCGTACAATATTAATATATATTTAAAACTAGAAAAAATTAATATTAGAATTCGAATTTTTAAAATATAAATTTGATCAATTGATTATGAAAAATTTTATTTTAATGCTGTGTTAATAATTATCTTTCTTCTTCATATTTTTTTTTATTCTGATGACTATTATATTTAAATTTCTGATAACTGCTTTTCAAAATATTATTCTTTTATCGAAATACATTTCATTTTATTACGTATAAATTTATGTCGATAATATTCTTCAATATTTTAAAATCTAAAGTATATATAAGGAAAATCATTATTTCCAATATATTACTTAAAATATATATTCTTATTTTACTTTAAGACAATAATTCATACTTGTATTTAAAATTTCTATCAATTTCGCATTATTATACTATTCGAGTCTGAAAAGATTTGTGGAAATAAGTTTATAAAAGTATCGCAAATTTCACGTAACTTAAAGTAATTGACATCTGAAATGAAATTTGTAAAAATTAAATTGTCATGTCACGCATACACACACACACACACACACACACACACACACACACACTTATACATATACGTATATGCATAAATATCTTTAGGAAATATAGGCTTGTATTGTTAATAATTAACACACTTTTACTTAAGATTATCGATGTTCTGTGATAAGTTATATTTATTATATAAAGCATCTCTTTATGAACGTAAAACTTTTTTTTTATTATTGATAAAATAAATAATATTATGGTATTATATTATGTGTTTATATATATATATATATATGTATATATGAATCGATAAATATATTTATTAAAATATCTTTAGGAAAAAACTCGAAAAATGTTGAACAACTTACTAACTATAAAATATTGTGAAGAATTATACTGTTACTTAATTTCTTGTTTTTAAAAGAGGATTACTTTATTCGATATTTATTTAAAACTTGAATAAAATCAGTGTAAAAAACAATTGTAATAGCAATAATAATATCAAGTATGTTAACGACGATGATGATAAAATTAATAACAGGCATAAATATTTTTTATTCTCGAAAAAAATTAATTTTGAAGCACATATTGTAATGAATTTCTAAAAAAATTATTTGATAGGAATTCGGTAATAATATTAAGGCAAACGTAATATCTAATTAAAAATTGCAATTTGTTTGAAAAATCCATTTTCACGGAACTATTTCAAACTAATGGAGCAAATAACGTCTTATTTGACACATCATATGACACGGTGGACGTAACGCATGTAGCGTCACGAAAATTCGTCATTCAGTGTCATACATCATTCGTTCTTTGTTATCCGATTTGCTTTCGCGCGCGAAAAACAGAAGCGCGAAACATAAAAGCTCCCTCGATCCCTTATTACTTTATTCATGAAAATTCCTAACTGTGATGGGGTCGGGTTCGGCTGAGGCATGCCTTTTACCAAAAATATGTATAGATATAAGTCCACCCTCGTATTCAGCAAAATGTATATGGTTTTATCGTGGCAGCGGATCCGAGAGAAAATGTAGATTCGAAAATGCCAGGACGTTTTGCCCCGCAGAGATGTCGAGCAAGTCCTGAACATTGCGAACAAGGCCAAGAATCACGGAGTTGATACTTCACAAGCATGGCACACGCATGTAAGCGATGACGATGAATTATGATTTCCTGCTAGATTGTCGCAGCGGTGCCTTTAGTTCCTGTCGTGTAGATCTGTCATAATGGAAAAGGCAAAAATTATCAATAGGGTCAAAGGCCTTTAGCGTATAGATAATTGCTTAAATTTTCGTTATTTTTCATTATGAAGTTTCGAAAATTTCTGATTATTGAAAAAAAACTCGATGCTGCAATGTTATATATAGGGAAAATGAAGTTTAAGCGTTATTGAAAATATTTTAAAATAATAATGATAAATAAGTATTGAGTAAATAGTTAAATCGCGCAATTCATTAGAAATGAAATTCTTGCTGGAATGTTAATACGATCATTGTCCGACATTATCAATGAGTATGAAATAATGTTGGTGAGTATTATGGATGCGGAATGGCTTAAGGTTTTTAGTTTTGTTTAAGTCAAATCCTATAAAGCAGCTCGACAGCACCGAAATACTTCTCGAACTCGTACTGGTTTGTCGGTTTATGTGGTTTAGTAAGCTTATCGCACTTCATATTAAGATTAATTGATCACCTTCACTCGCGAAATAATGAAAATAATAAACACTTTACGCGCATGCAAATATACTATATTTCAATTTTTATTAAGCAATTGACGATTAGTCAATCACAGGTATTGAAATTATTTTATGAGAAATATTGGACTAAATCTATTGAACATATTATTTAAAGAATTACATTAATTTGTGCTATACTTTCAACTTGTAGCTTATAAACAATTAACAATAAGGCAATGAACTTACCTAAATCATAACGTACACAATCCTAATTATTAATTATTATTAATTCATTTATTTATAATTTTATCTTGAAAAAAAAAATATATATATATATATATTGAACCGTAGTTTTAATAATTGAACATGTGCCGAAGAATTTTAATCCGATAGGATTACAAAAAATTGTAGAATAAATTAATTTTCAATCGTGAATAATTGCACCGAGAATTAATTTTGAATAGTATATAATAATACGTATAAATTATTTCTAAAAATTTATTTGAAAATATTTTATTTACAGTGAAAATGTTCATAATCGTTTAAATTTTTTATATTTAAAATTGATTTAATTAAAGTAATTTTTTTGATAGATATACAGCTGTACTTGTACTACAATAAAAGCATTCCCCCCCCCCCCCCCCCCCCCCCCCACAAGCAAAACACACAGCCCCTTACTGCGTACGGCAGTATGATGTTTTCATGAACAACGAATAATTCACGAGCATCCATGGGCTTATAATGTTTACTATATTGGCGATATCCAGACTCTATGGATAAATTCAAATACCAATGTTCGATGCGAGTTAAAACTGGTTAAAAAAAATGTTTCGGACCTTTTATAAAATCGTTACATACAATTATTTACAATCTGCAATAAATTTATTACTGTTTAATAAAATAATATATTATTATTATTATTGAAATTAACATTGACTGTTTGAATGATATAGAATTTTTGTAAAATATTCTATCATTTATAGTAATAATTGACAAGTGTAATAGAATGTTAAAATTTTCATAATTAACATTAAGATTCTTTATTCTTTGTAACGGCTATATTGAATTTTATTGTTCGTTTATATTCAAATGCATTTTAACGCATGTTTATATATGCGATCCTACAACAATGTAGCATAAAAGAAAAATAAATTTCTCAAAATTTTAATAATAAACTCAGCGAATGTAAATAAAAAATAATAACAAAAATATAGCCAAGAGGGCAGAAATGTATTTTTCAAGTTCTATTTGAAGATTTAAAATATATGTTATTTACTGCATTATTATGAAATTTGATAGTTTTATGTTTAGAATGAAATATCTTATGAACGAGAAAAATGATTTCCATTAAAATTTTATCGTGTAAAAGTTTTAAGGGGCACCATGGTATTCAGCTATTAATATATATTGTTTTTAATTTGAAAATCTTAAAAGTTTCAATTAATCTTCTGCATATAGAATGAATTTTCATTGTCAATAATAATGTTTTCAATTCAAAAAAAAAAAAAAAGAAAAAAAATTGCTCTAAAGCTTAATTTCTCCATCAATTTTATCTATCGATGAATTAATTTCCACCTGATACAGTTTGTATTAAACATTATTTATCATACTTAGGAGCAATTTTCATATCAATTCGTATATCATATAGGATAATATTTTGTTTGGCAAATATTAATCGATTGATTTGAAATTATTTTTGCATTATAATTTTAGATCGTCCGGTAATTATTATTCGTTACAATGAAAGGTAATAGAATAATAATATTTGCATCATCGGTTATTGGTAAATATTATATGATGAAAATATTATTTCTTGATTATATCCGATATGAGAATAATTTGTAATAGATGCGAAGATAAACACTTACACGCGGCTGATCGAATGCACTTGTTTGCTTATCAGGTTATCAGTTAAGAAATGGAAGACTGACATGCATTTCATCCATTAGGACATCGCAAGAGATCAGTTAAGAAAGTTGTGTTTCTAGATAAGAGTGAAAGGGCTCCCAGCGACTTTATTAGACGATTCTATGGGATTAACTACGGAAGTCACCCAAGTTAAAGCGGGCCATTCATTTCTTTTGTGTGCTCAGGCCCGAGCAGAGCTCCTCTTGATTTTCTTTAGAGAATTGAAGATAAGATTATTAGAACCATAGTTAAACCAGGAGTGACCAATTTGTAATAGCATCATCTTTTCGAATCACAAGGATGTGGTCTTTATCTGCAATGTAAAGAAGAGTGGATACATACATTTAGAAATACCCTCTTAGTTAGCTTAAGGAACCTTATCTTGGAAAATTGTCGCAACTATAGTTTGGTATATTTAATTGAAATAAGAATTTCTTAATAGAATTAACTGCGTGAAATTTCATTTCTACATCAAGTCCATCATTTTTCGAATATTTCTTAATGTAGATCGATCGATAGTATGAATCGACTGTCCTTCGACAAATCCAAAGGCTCTCGATAATTATAGAAATGCAGAAAGTGAAAGAGCTATTATAAAAATTACATACAATTATCAAGAACGCGCATCGAATATTATATTATTGATTAAATGATATCCACACTAACGTCTCACGTGAATTTTTATCGTTCATTTTCAAATCTAATATTGCAACAAATCAGTTTCAGGTTATTTTGTATACAATATTAAGTCCAACTACCTAAAATGGGTAGGTAGAGTCACCATAGAAATGTACAGTGAATTAAAACTTTTGCATATTGTTACGTGCGTAGCTGTATAGCAGCAATTCAAGAGAGGTAAGACTAACTCGAATCACGTCACGTATGATACCCAAACTACTTGACTCTGCGAATACATGACAATAACATTATTTAAATGGAAACAGTTAGATCTACTTCTAGATTGCCGAATTTACATACGTTAGTCTGCTCGTATTTCTTCAATTTTCATTCGGAAAATATCCATGATAAAATCACCAATAAAATTAACGCCGATAATAACAACAAATTAGGCTACTTACGAGGCTAAAAAACGAAAAACAAAAACAAAAAAAAAAAACAAAAACAAAAAAAAAAGAAGAAAAAAAAATAGAAGTGGAATAGAAGATGTATGATATTTTATTAAATGTATGCTATAGTTGATTAAGTTGATTTTCATAGTTAATTACATAAAGGGCGATAGATGTTGGCGAAAACTTTTTAACTTTTTCATTATATTTAGTAGTTATATGATAATATTTGACCGCTGTATTTAATTTTCAGAATATATATATATATATATATATATATATATATATACCTACATAAAAAAAGGAATAGACTATGAAAAATACGCACGTCATAGCCGACACCATAATTGATAAATTAAGATGGAGTTTATTTAAAAGTATACTGGGAATTACGGGATCACGTTTATGGTAAGGCAAGCAGTGGATGTAGCAAAATCAAATCCCTTATTAGCACTTTCTATAAAGTAGGTGAAGAATTTTCTAAAAGTTTCATAAGAGCGAACTTAACAAGTAATTCCAAACGAATACTAATTAATATTAATAATAATTAATTCTTGTAATAAGATTAAAACATTAATGTCATGATATTGGTAAATTTTAATTAACATAAGATACCAAAAATTTGTAAGTTTATTTATTAATTTAGAAAGTAATGTTCAATATATATTATTAAAAAGCAATTTTTTGATTTTTACAATCTCATATATATATATATATATATATATATATATATTGTTAATGAAATTAATTTATCTTATATTTTCATAATCAGGAATATTTTTCGAATAATTCTTCGTCATATTAGCTTCATAACTTTGACTCTCAAAATTGATTAAGATAGTTAAATTTATAGTTTACAGCTTTACGAAATTTAAAATCTACTAAGTTCTGGCTCTATAAACTTTCAACTAATATAAACTTTGTACTTTTCAGATACGCAGAACGATGTGATATGTATTTTAAGTTTTATAAAGAGAAAATAGAGGAGAAGAAATTAGAGTTTAGAACTAAGCGAAATTTATATTTAAAATAATTATTTGTAATGCATTATATTTTCAAGTAGTACACACCAACGAATATATCATATTTATCAACTGTAAGATAATAAATACATCGTTTATTATTGTTCATTTTCATGTTTAGTACCTTTAGATACTAAACTTCATTGTTTTTCCATACTTGGTGGTCTAATATTTCTTGACAAAGGATAAAGCAGAAAATTTATTTTCAAGGACATATAAACATTAACTAAAAATATAACTTCGGCTTTCTCAAAATGATTCTCCATCTTTATAAGATTATTAAGTTTAATATAATTTCTAAGAAATAATACAAGCTCACTCGTAAAAATAAATATTATATTATCATATTATTCATAATGATTTTATCAATTAATTAACTAAAAATCTGCTCAATGGAATAAGTTTTCGAATCTACTGTTTTATAAAAGTGTATTAAAGCGCATGGAAAATCCTTAATACGATAAATTACGTTAATTATTATTAAAATATAATTATTCGTGTGCCATTATCCAGTTATCAAAGATACTACAATTACTTTAGATATCCTATAAAACTGCAATATATATTTATGCAACAGAACTTTTGAAATGTTTACGTATGTATTATAGAGCTAATGATAACAGAGTATCATAGGACATCTTATTATGTGAGAATTTTTATAAAAATAAATTGCATTATATTATTAATAATAAAATTATTAATTGATAATTTCTTTTAAATAACAAATCATTTGCAATTTTATACAAGCATTTACTATACGAACATGCTAATGGGTGAATTATGTTTTTAGAACTTGCAATTTGGTACGAGACACTTGCAATTTGCTGTAATCAAACCGATGAATTACGCGTACTTAGACCATAGTTTCCTATGCACACCTGTCCAAGTACAGTTTAATAGTATCGATATGTAGTCGTGTATCGACATGACACTAACACGAGGAAGAGAATTTGTGTAGCGTAGCTAGTTTGCATGCAAGTATACTTCCAGCAAATCGATCCACCACTGCCGCCGAAAACGTGTAGCCCTCGGGGAGATCATTCTCTCACTCTCTCCCTCTCTCTCTCTCTCTCTCTCTCTCTCTCTCTCTCTGTCTCTCTGTCTCTCGCACTCTACCATACTATCATTCATTCTCCTCTTTCTTCTCTTTCGATCAGACTCCCGTGAGAGAACCTTTAGACTGTATGTAAGAGAGACAGAAGGATGTTAAAGGGATTGTCGAGTCATGGGTGCATATCGGCCGGATCCGGAATGGAATGAGTAAGGTTGAAAAAGGTAAAAGGAGAAACATACACGAACGCGAATCCCAAAATAAATAGCTTAGTGGGAATGATGCTTGTGTATGCAATGCTATACATATCTTTTCTCTCGTCTGATCTCCTTCGCTTTATCTGTCTTACTACACTTTCAGTTTCTTATTGTAGTTGATGGATTACTTTTGCGCATTTATAGGCAAAAGTGACTTTACATAAGGAAAAATCGCCTCGTAACAATCAAAAGGATGATTCTTATATATATATATATATATATATATATATATATATATATATACGATTTATTAGTCTTCATTATTATTGCGAATATGATATTCATCAATAAATAATCCACTTAAATTCTCCGATTCTTTTGTTTACAGTGCATAAATTCATGGAACAACTCGTGGTAACGAAGAAATTAAATTCTTAAAAATCTTATTATATAATTGTTTATCGAATTTCATGTAATTTGCTTCTCCATGAAATCCATATCTTATTTCAAAACTAATGGTTTGCCATGGAAATGAATTTTTTAGATAAACCATTTATTTGTACGATTATGCCTTGTAGAGTTATATTAATCTTTCAATCGATATTAGTTTAGAAAATCACGATAACATTATATTTATGTAATATATTATACTATCAATAAATTACTAATCTTCAGGAGGAGCAAAACGAAATAAAGAAAAATACTAATATTCTTGAAATTATATAGTTCGAATAATATTGATATTAATGAAATGCTTTATGTGCTCACTACCGAAGAGATATGAAATATGCGGTAGTTGATGTATTACTTTGCCATGATGTAAAAGAGAGGCTAAGGAAAAGAGTCAGAAAAGGTCCTGAGAAAAAAACGAAAGAAAATAGTTTGTAACAAGGATGCAGAAAAGGTAAAAGAGCTCCTGCTATACAGCGGCCGAAAATACGAAAAATGAAATCGCACTACACTTTTATTTTAATATATATGTATATATGCCTTTTACATTTTCCTTTCTCATACTGTCCTTTTCTCTCTCTCTCTCTCTCTCTCTCTCTCTCTCTTTTCTCTTCTCTTCTCTCTCCTCTTTTACTCCTGGCCTTGCCACTCGCTTACATCCGAGAGTGTAAGTATTGAATATTCAAAACTTTTCTCACGCGCATACGAGAGGAGAAAAGTTTCTTGTCTCGAGCCAGCCGGAGCAGGAAGAAAAAGCAAGGAAAGTTCCTTTTTCTGCTTCTTCATGGATCGACCTTCCTTCATAGGATTCTTTGTAAGCAAGGAAGAAAGATTGTTGTAACGCACACTCGTCTTTATTGTCCTTTTCTGATTTTATTACTTTTTGAAAAACATACTTTCTAGCGAGTCGTGTGACTCCTCTTCAGGCTCGAGTTATCACACATAAATACACGCGCGCGCACGCGCGCACACACACAAAGTTAGGGAAGCTAATGTTTTTTTTTTACGTCGTTGTTTTGGATGACACGCTGTTTGCACGTGTATACAGGGAAGAAGTATGTAAATGTTTTGCACGTTGCTGTTGCTGCTGATGTTACTGATGTTGCTGATGTTGCGGCGGCGGCTGCTGCTGCTGCTGCTGTTGTTGTAATTTATACTGTCTGGGCTTTGCTCTTTCAAAGAGGATATTTACAGCTTACCTACGGTAAAGCACTATGGTTGCGAGTGAAATAAGAGGTTGGCTTATCTAGAATTGGATTTGAAAGAGAGATAAATTACAAATTTTATTGTAAAATTTTACTGTTTTTGATTTCCTTCAATAGTCGAATGATTGGAAATTCTAACTTTCTCGGGGTATATATTAAAATTTTATTCAACAGTTATAACTAAATAAATAAATAATTATGCTCAATAAGATAATCCTGATATTATCGCGAGAGGACATTTTGACAGTGAAATAAATCTTTATATTACTGTTATATTGTACAGTAGAATTTCAATTTTTTTCTTATTTGTACAATTAAAAAATTTCTCAAATATATATATTTTTATATATGTGCATGTGTTGTTTGTATGCATGTGTTTGCCGCAGTTATATCACAATTTATGTGCAAAGTATTGGCTTGATATGTTAAATTATTAACAACAAATAATAAGTAAGCAAGCATTCTATTATTACTAATTATTACAAACTTTTCTTTCGAGTAATATGATTTTCCATATAAGCATAATATCAATTAGAGGGCTTATTTTTAGTTACTATTACAAGAGCCTGAATAATTATAATTAAAACAATTAATAACTATTCATTGTGTAATTATTATTACTTATATATATATATATATATATATATACGCGTGCGTCTGTGTTGTTATTAAAATATTCTCTAAATAATGCATCGAATAGAACGAATCGGTAATTAATGCATTTATTATCATTATAAAGAGATAATGTGAGATAACAAAGTAAATTTTTCCAACAATCATTTTTACGAAATGCTATGTAAAGACAAAGAAACGATGAAAGTGATGTAACGCATATGAAATAAAATCGATAATTTGAGAAATAATATAATTGCAGAATGTAAAGGCTGTTGAAGCAGTAAGAGACGACAGTATAATCCAATTAGCCAATTACCATTGAAACTTTGAATTCTGGCTGGGAACTATTTGTGAAGAAATGCTTCCCACCTTGAACAAAATACTACTGGCGCTCACTCCAGCGGCTCTTGGTTGGCTCGTAACTATGTTGCCAACGTAACTAAGCAAAAGTTAGCGCGCGAATTTGGCGGATGTTACCTCGGTCATTTTGGTAACGCACTTGACGTTAATCGAATCGGTCATTGTAGTCTGCCCGCCGAGCAAGAGTTACAACGGCTGCAAAGTCACGCAGCGCAAACGCAAGAGACTGTTTGCGCAAGAGAGCGACTACGTGCAGTTGTAGTCTTTATCTTCCTCCCTCCCTCGTCTCCTCCCACGCCTACTATATCCAGCTCTCTCGCTCTCTCGCTCTCTCGCTCTCTCTCTCTCTCTCGTCTATCTATCTAGATGAGTACCATCTCGCGTCGTAATTCAGCGGTGTATTCGTGACATCAAAGCGTGCCTTCAACCACTATCCTCTTCTGTCTCTCGACGCGTATCAGATTTCGTTGATACTGCGGCTGCTTTAGCGTGTGAGGGATGAGTCCGATGCTTTGTTCAGAAAGCTGTAGACAAGCTGTTTACTGCAGTAGTCACAATGAGAGACGAATGAGCGGAACTTTTAATCGATGATTTTTCTCTTTCTTTTCCTTTCCTATTTTAATTATTTATTTATTTATTTTTATTTTTTTTTTTTTTTTTTTTTTTCATCTTTTTTTTTCTTTTTTTCTTTTCCTGTTGTTTTTGCGCTGATAGCCGTCTTCGATCTTCGATTATCGCTACTCCTTAGCCGAGACATCGAGAATTATAACGGAAGGGCGTTG
>NW_011948428.1:3622143-3628159 GCF_000503995.2 Ceratosolen solmsi marchali
GTAGGTATATTAATAGGTTGCGTGCCAGCATTCTATAAAGCTGATTCTGATTAGCTTTGATCAACTGGTAAAAAAATCATGCCTGATTAACCGTAATTTCAATGTCGAACTATAATTTCATAATTGACACACGGTATTAACTAAATATACCGTAAAAATTGCAAACGTCATTTACTTTATTGTTATTGAAATTTGTAAGCTAATTTTTTTTTTTTTTTTTTAATTTTGTATCATAATTAAAGTTCTGATATTTTTATAAGTAAATTGTACAATTTTCCTATAAATTGCTATATCGACGCATATTACTGTATGTTATACAGCATATGTTTTCAATTTTGTACAGTCATCGAGCTACAATAATTCAAGTCCAAAATAATTCGATATAACGCGCATATTAAATATTAATGTTAAAAATTTTAATTTAATCAAATTTACTAGTAAATTTTTTTAGATTATTTAAAGTATTAACTACTGATTGAAATTCATTGCATCGATACGTGTATTGAAGACAAAAAAAAAAAATAAAAAAACGACGATATTACTATACGCAGTAAATACTCAAATTAAACAGAGAAAGAAATGTAAGTTTACAATATGCATAGTCATATATACAATTTACATATCACTTTAAATAAAACTATATGTAAGTATATCGTGTAACTTTAAAAAAAAAGCGATAATAATACTTTTAGAAAATACTAGAGTGCCGTTTTCAAAATTTCGTTTTAATATTAAAAAGTCTCGTGCTTTTTTTTTTTTTTTTTTTAATTTTCTCCAATTTCATTAAAGTTTAAAAACTATGATAATATCAAGTGTATTTTACTTGTAAAGTTAAAGAAATTTCTATAGTTAAACATTTGATGATTTATATATAGTAATGAGTAGCATTGAAATTTGCTTCCTTGTAAGTATTGATAATCTTTATTAGCAGTTTGTCCATTAAAATTAACAAACACAATATTTAAGCGAAATATTTAGAAACAATCATTGCAGATAAATTATGACACTATAACTATAATGTTTAAAATCAATATAATTAATTTAAGAATATCAAGTATAATAATGTAAACTAAATATAGAAAAAGAACAAAAGCCTAATAATAATTCTTGAAAATGAATACCGATTTGGGATTTTTCTTATATGAAAAAAAATTCTTTTACATGGTCTGTAAAAATTCATCATATATTTGCTTATAATTGAATAAAACACAATTTTTAAAAATTATTTATAACATTTTTATATTTAACTTTATCGGCTACGAAGAAACCGGAAATTTTAAATTTAATTTTTATCACGTTCGGCAAAATGAATAATTAATGTCCTTAGTCCAATCATGGTAAAACAATATAGTTACGTTACATAATTTGTCCTTTATTTAGTCAACAATTTCTACCAATGTTTTGTTTCACATTCGTTCACATTTCCAGTTGTGTGTTTGTCGCGTACACTACTTACGCTTAATTAACATCTTGTCTTTAAATTTCTTAAATATTTTGAAAGTGGGGAAAATTTTTTTTTATATTAATATAAACATTTTATAGTCATTTGTAAGAAAACATTTTTTACAATAGAAACCGTGTAAATTGATTTATATATATTTTCCTGAAGCACCACATAAAATAATTATTGTTATGGTTGTTGCTGTTGTATATTACAGTTTTTGTAAATGGTAAATAAAGCATGATACGATTACAAATTGTGCTGCTAAAAATCTTTCAAACAATTCATTTTAGATGGTCAGTTAATTTTTGTGATGAGAAAAACAGATGAAAAAAGAAGAGACGCTACTGAGTAAAACTCCTTCAAAATTTATCGCTTAATACCTTTGACTTTTTTCTCTTGCAATCTATTTTTTATTTTCTTTCACTATATGTACTCTTTTTCTTTCAATTTTTCGTTTTCACTTTGTACATTTTCTATCTTCCAATGTCTTCATTGCCCTGTTCTTTCATTCACTTCTTTTATCGAACTTCTATATTTTATGTTGTTCTTGTTCATTTCTTCATTCTTTCACTATTGCTCTGTTTCTGTTCTACTGAATCCTTGAATTTCATCCTTTTGTCTTTAAATGCTCTTTTCACCTTGAATTCAGAGCAATAGTTAATTCAATTACTTGAAATTACTGCAATCAAATTCTTATTTATTTCAGATTTATATTAACTATAGATAATGATCAAACAACGAGTAGAAAAACGGAGTTTTAATATTATTATTCGATTTATTAATTTCGTGGAGTGAAAGTATGGATCCGTAAGCGTCAATTTTACAAAACTAAATCATTTCACTTCATTTGAAGCAACTGAGCAATAATTACATATATATATATATATATATATATATATGTAGAAATAACAAGAAATTATATTTATCTTGTTTACATGTATAATCAAGTATATAAATGCTTTCCTTTTCGATATATTATGGATTAGAATGTACCCTGTATATCTAGATTCGTTGAATATAGAATTGTCAATGATTTATACAAACTTACTTCGTATATATTGAAATATCGTTATGGAGGTATGCATATATTTATACAAATACAATCATTTGTTCGTAATTTTTGTATAATTTCAAAAACAAATTTGCACATGAATTGTAAAGAAAAATATATAAGCTTATAATGAAAATCCATTATACAAAAGATAAAAAATGTAATTGGTAATAAATACATTTTTACACGTTTTTTATATATACGATTTATGCAATTATTTAGCATTTTCATAAGTTATTTTTGCGGCAAAAAAAATTTTTCAATGATTTGTTATAATGTAAAAATGCCTTGAGAATTTATTGAGAATTTTGAAACAATTACTATGAGTTTTAGATATTAAGTAACGGCGGTATTAATGCATAATATTATTAAATATGAAATTTGACTTTAACTTAAAATCAAAATAGTATAATTTTGTAATTTTGTAGATTAAACGTGTGGAAATGAGTTAATTAATATTCGAAAAATATCGTATTTGATCGTACGCGACTGAAAATTTGTATTGCAATTCGATTAATTTCCTGTAATAGCAAATTGATTTCTTAATGTTCCATCGCACACTACCTCAAACAACATTATTTTGTTATTGCTGAATTCTCGTTTCTTTGATATTAATAAGTAGTTCACATACTTCATTCGCAAGATGTTCTCTCTCATTTTCCTTTTGACATTTTTTCTTATTGCCCGACACTCTCACTGTTTCTTCAGCAAATATTTCTTCCCCGTCCCCCATCCCGACCGTCTAATTCACAAGGCATTTCAGATTAGGGGTAGAGAATTTTTCACGTAAAGTTGCGCGCATTCGAAAAGTCAGAAGAACGAGACGAGCAAGAAGAAGCCTGGAAAAGTCTATTCGTCTCCTCTACATGTGCATTTATACATATACTATGGGGCACTTGCTGAACGGCTTGGAACGGCTCGAACGGAAAGCAAAAGATTGCGCAGCTAGGCGCAAAATACGATAAATCCACCGACAGCGGTGTCGAGAGGTAAAGCGTCACCGGAAAATTGGTAGCGGGTCTCTAAAAAAATATTTATACGTTGTTGTTGGTACGTTGAAAAATATTTTTCAACTCGTCTTACCGTTTCTCACAATTTTCCCATCCCTGTTCGTTACATTTACGCAAATCAGCTAAAGAAGTCGAGTTATTTCAATTTTGAATAAATAAATCCATTTGAAATTTAGGTCCGTATTTCTTCTGCAGCTATGTGTTCGCTCATATGTGTGATCGATGAATTAGAAGCTAATGCCGCTATGAAAAGTCAAATTATCTTGGTCGAATAGATTTAGAGATCATCAAAATATAATAACATATGTATGAATCGATCATTCAAATATAGTCGAAATTTCCTATTTATTCTTTATAAATAAATCACTTATAATTTTGAAATAGTTAATAGTGTATGGATAGTATTATACCATTATACAATTATAAATTTCAATAATTCTAAAATCCAATTTCAATATATCTAACGTATTGAAAATTTTTGCCGACTATGTTTATAATGTACAGACTTATAACGCAATCATTGATATGATACACTAGAAAATATTCATAGGCTAATTAAATTATTCTATAGTAAATAATAGGATAAAAAGAGAAAGTTGGCCATGTTGTTGTATAAATACTGCTTATCTATGTGTGCTCGAAGTCCAACTGATAATGCTGAGTTTGACCACACGAAGAAAGTCTATCGTTAATCTATGCTTTCACTGTTCATTCTTGCGCTCTCTCTCTCTCTCTCTCTCTCTCTCTCTCTCTCTCCCTCTATCTTTCACTTACTCACTTTATCCTATGTCTTGGCAACTGTATATACCGATATCTTAGTTTAACATAAAATTTGCGCTTCGAGGACTTTATTGCAATGTCTCATCAACATTCTTCGTAGAAGCTTAAAGCATACTAGCATACGAGCCGTGAGAAGAAAAGAATTTTTTCTTTCTCTTTGCCTGAGAAGAAAGAAGAGATTCTCAGATTTATCGTGGGGGTTGTTAGTATCGCAATTTCCCCATTCTTCTCTGCCATCTGATCTTTTCAATAGATTATACGAAGACCTCTTGTTATAGAAGTCTCAATCTATCTTAAAAACCATAATATCGAAAATTATAATTTGTAACAGTTTTTATAAAAAATATTATGTGACTTTGATTGACAAGTACAATATTAAATATCGTGAACACTAGAAATTTCAACCAGTGTCACTTGACCTGTACGGAAAGTTCAAATGTTTTGTGTAAGTTGCAAAATACCGCATTTATATATTTTTCTATGAATATTGTAAGTTCCTCAATAGCGTTTGATATGATATTGGTATACAAAATTGTGCACCGAAAACGTTTTGTTATTTTTCATTTTTTCTTCAAAGCTGAAACTGATAGCTTATGATACAAATATTGTTATAAAATAGAACTTTTCAATATACTTCTACCAAATAATCGATAGATATGCTGAATCATTGGCAGTAGAAGAAATTCTAAGATAATTATAATTACAGTTAAGTGGAGATTTATTATTCGAAATAAAGTCACGATATTGGATCGATAAAAAATGATAAAAACTTATCCAATGATATTGAATCCAACGATCGAATATTGGACGGAATGTATAATTAAAATAAAAGTAACTAAATTAATTCCAAGATCGCAATTTCGTCAATAAATGTATCTGAATTCCAAGATCTTTAGTCTATATATTTCCCTTCGTCGACCTTACCCGCCTCTCCTTTTATCTTAAGGATGAACTGACAATACGAGAAAAGAAAACCCAAGGAATTAAAAGAGCTGAGAAACGAAACAAGGGATCAGTAGATGGAGTTGGAGAAACACGGCAATGCTAGACGCGATCGTTATATGTATGTGTGGGCGAAAGAAAAGTGATTTTTCGGGTTAGTCCGAGGCTTCCGTTGGATAACTGAAAAAGGCAATCACGGTAACAACTTGTGTTCTCAAATACTTTTCTCTATGAAATCTAAAAGGTGCCTTTTAATTGCCAATTTAATAGAGAAAATGATGACAAGGCGAAGTAAGTCATTTTATGATATGCCTGCGTTCAGAGTCGAGAGTATTAGAGATTTTCTTATTATTTATATAAAAAATTTTCTATTATTATTCAAAAGTCTGATAATATTATACATTTAATTTAATTAATATGTAAAATCGCTTGGCTGGAGATTCTTACACCTCACTAATTATAAATTAATAATTGCGTTAATAATTTTAAAAGTGTCGGGCTGCAGTGCTCCAAGAATAAAATAAAATTTTTTAAAATACTAAAGATATTGAATAGAAATTCTAATGAAGCTTTTACTTAAAATTTATTATAAAAATAATTATATGAGAAATATAACATAAATCTACGAATTATAGGAATGTTATATTAATAAATAGGTTTAGTGAATTCCATCACTGCATTAATTAAATACATTATTCATTGATGCTAGTTGATTAAACTATAATTTCAAATCGAACTTAAATACTTGTACTATAGTTGGAGGGATTTCTCTCTGACAATTTCACTCTC
>NW_011948428.1:3628169-3639447 GCF_000503995.2 Ceratosolen solmsi marchali
TCCCTTTCTCTTCCGCCCCTTTCCCCTCGGCCATCGCCAGACCGACTGTAAAATATATTCCTCTCTATCTATATTTTCCACGATCACAGTTCAATTACATAGATAAGCAATACATTCTTCCTTTTCGTTTCTAGTTAATTTCAAGTACATTTATAGCTAAGCACAATATTTTATTTTACCATTATTAAATTCCTAAATTCCGTAAAAATTTATATAATATTTATAATTACATTGGTATTACGTTTACATTCCCTAGTGTAGAATTAAAAAAAGTATTCAATATGTATTTATCTTTTAGGCTAAAATAATTTTATAGATTATATAAAATATTTCAAATATTTACTTTCTTTTTATTTAAAAGAAAAAAAAAAAAGAAAAAAAAAGAAAAAAGTTACACGAGTAGCGTTTAATTGCGCTGAAATAAAATAATAATACGTTAACCACAAGCACCAAACGTTTTGAAAATAAATATGACCAACTAGAATAACTTTCTTTACATTTCATGAAAAAGAAAAGATTATTAATTTGGTTTCTAAAGGCTATTAATTTTCTTCGTGACAATTTACAAAATCTAGAATCATTGGAATTTAATTTTTACTTATTGAAAGTCTATATGAAAGATTTATAGGTATACAAAAGCCACGTAAATCAATATTTGAAGGAAGTAGGAATTTTCATATGTATATTATATCAGTGCACTTTCACTATCTAATGAACAAAAAAATATCTATCGTTCTTTCCTATATTATTTATTCTGTAATATTTATGTGTTTTACGATTTTTTTCTTTTTGTAAATTTATACGCAATGTATTATTTCATTTTATTAGTTAATGAAAATTTATACTTCAATAAAGAAAAAATATGGAGAAAGTTGGAGATTAGTATTACGATGCATTTATGAATCGACAAGTTTGTGAAAACGCAAGTTGTTACAATGTTGTATATTTATTGAGAAAAATTATGAAACTGAAAATTAACTTAAGAAGAAAATACGTAAATTTTAAATAGTAATTCATAATTAACACTATTATTAATTTATTTCTTATTAAATCCCAATATATAATATCCAGTATTCCAATATTTTTTAATAATGCAGAAGACGTAGTTGTATGAACAGATACGTTAAAATCTATTTATATGAGGCAACAATATTAAATATTTTGATCTACGTTAATCGTAATCTAATGTAGATTTACTGTAGGTAGATTTTGTTCTACACGAGCCGACAATTACTTAAGTACCTCGCTAACACGACTAGTATGAAATAAAAATTAATTTGTAAATTACCTCGTAATAGGAGAATTAAAACAACAAATGTTTATTTACGTAAATTGAACTGTAGATTAAAGTATTTTTACAGTTAGTTTAATGATGTATAAGCTTTTAGACTTGTTATCTTTGCTAACTTCCTTTTAATAAAAGTATGAACGCACTAACTCTAGCCTCACTTATTATTCGTAAAACTTCGTAGAAATCTTTGTTCACTAATTGTTTGGATGAAAAAAGTAAAATTATAAAAACAAACCTTTCTTTTACATTTAAATGGAAAATTTGCAATAGTTTTTTTAATAAATATCAATGACGTTGTATAGAAAAAAATATTCAAGAACATATTTTCAAATTCTGCTATTTTATTAAAATTTCTATAATTGCCTTTCAATTATATTTTATAAAATTATATTTATGTCGTTATGAACAAACTATAAATTCAATATTCCATATTTACATTTATGTTTTAATCATAACTTAAATTACGACTCATAATATTTTTATAAAATATAACGTTACATAAGAAGTGAAATGAAGTAATCGGTTCTTTTAATAAAATATGTAATATTATTTAATAGTTTTTCCAATGTAAACGGATAAAATTTTTAACAGTAACAGTTGAAATATTATAGTTTATATTGAATAAAACCATACAATTATATATTACCGATGGTATAATAAATAATACAAAAGTTATTTTACTCTCTGATGAGACGTATACAAATTAATGGTTTTATAAATATTGAAAAACAATTAGTTAGGATAAATTTTAGAAATCATATAATTGAAAATTGCGTGGAAACTTGCATTTATTGTAATAATATATGTCAGTCACTTGTATTATAATTAAAATTTATTCTTGATCATTACTAAAAAAAAAAAATTTACATTAAATGACAATAAATAAATTATGCCACCAGTTAATTGAACAATTTTGTCTGTATGAATGAATTTTTATCTTTCTTCAAAAATTTTATTTTCATAAATAATTATAGATTTAAGTGGGTAAGGAAAATAATAAATATTTAAAACGAAAATTTTATTTAAGTGTTATTTACAAATAATTTATTGTTTAAAAAAAGGTTTTAATAATTTAATGACGAAATTTTTAACGGACATAATTTGTTGAATATTGTACAATTTGAATAAAATGACAAATTTAATGATATATGTACATGTAATAATTTGATACTCACACAGTTTAATTTATTTAAAATAAATTTTATGGATATACTTCCTTTCATATGTTATAATATGCTGCTTACAATATGCTGTTCATTAATATGTTTTAAAATGATATTCGACTACTTAGTATTTTTAAGGTAGTTGTAAAAAAAAATCAAATTAACTGTTTCTTTGCAAAGTAACTGCAATATTCAGTTCAAATTCTGTTTTTATCAAAGTATTTATAATTAGTTGAAAAATTATATCTTAATGAGAAAAAATTCGCCTTTCATCTTTTTCTTTATAATATAAAAATATTGGAAGAGATATGTAAAAGCTATATTATTGAGATTATATTTATTAGTATTATGGGATATAAATATTTTTTACAAAATTTAAAGTTTCTTGTAATACAGAAAGTTTTTCGACATAAAATCCTTGACATTCATTCGCTTGTTTTTTTTTTTATTTTATTAAATATTAATTGTTAGTTAATAATTTTATTAATTAATTAACTCGCAAGAAATTGATTTTTATATCGTCCAAATCTACATATGTATATATATATATGTACATATACATATCTACATATACATATATATATATATATATATATATATATATATATATATATTTAGTATAATAATTTTAAACTGAAAATTTTTCAATCTATATTTTATTATCTTAATGTATGTTTTTGAATTACCACTTTAACAGTTCTATGTCTTTTATGAATTATGAGGTCTTTAAGAAATAACTTTGTTACAGCTCTGCAAGCATAGATGGATCTTTTGGTAATTATTATAAAAATTAAAAAATTAAAAATGAAATAACAACAAAAATTTTACAATATTAAAGGATTTAAATTTTACTTTATAATATTTCATGAGAACAAACACGTACAATTAATTAATTATGTTTGCTAAATGATAGATTAATAAAGATACTAAAAGTTAAATGTCTCTATTATATATAATATATCACATGCATACGTTCAAAATATGATTAATTAACTGTTTAATATTAATACCGCAGTTGAAGAGTTTCGATTGATTAATAGATGGAATATTTAAATTGCAAGTATTGAGGTTTTCAAAATATTAGATTTTTATTAGCTAATAATGGGACAAAAATATAATCGATAGTTTTGTTACAGTTTCTGCACTACAAATTCATAAAGAAATTTTATTAAAACAATTATAAAGTAGTTGTGATATGCTTTATGTTTAGAAATTCAATTCACAATATAAATAATACTTTAATCGAGAGAAATGTATACAATATGTTTATATTATCGATTTGTTAAATAAAATTCTTCCGATTAATTAACTTTCATAAAAAATGAAGATCGAATTTAATCTTTAAAGTGAAAAATGTTTTATACGAAACTGCGAAGCCATCTATCGTATTATAGAAATACTATTAAAAAAAAAAAAAAATTTTAACTGAGAAAGTACAATAAGTTCAGTAAAGTAATGCTTTGTTTAAATTTAAAAATTCATTTATCATAATATATTTCTTGAATCAATGCACCTATTATCCACAATTACGCGGATATAAAAAAAAATGTATTTACACAATTTATATTAAAATTGTAATAATCAAAAGTTTATTATGGATTTATTTCAAAGCATAATTAATGATATTATATGCATAAAAAGCAAACTATGAAATATTTGAAATATCGGTTATGTTTAGAAAAATATAACAATTTATTAATCAAAGAATTTGTAAATGTTAATTTAATTAAGTATTGGCATAAGAATATGTAAGTGAACTCGTTACGTATTATTTGCCGCAAAGAGGAGAATTCTTCATTTCTTAGCAATAGAGAAACAAAGTCAGTAAGTATTACATAATCCCAAGTTGACCGCTCGCATGTTATTCTTTGCATTGGTATTTCAAAAGAGGCGCTTTTTACCTAAAAAGTTTTATGTGCTTTTGGCGTTGTACTCATCGACAAAAGCAGACAAATAAATAATGAACCGCGATGAACGGTTAGCTGGTGATGGCACAGGTAAATGATTGTGATGTATCGTCCCTTTGAATGAGCGTCGAACGTTGCCTAGAACACCGTTCATATATATTTGCTGAATATGTACAGGGATTTGCCGAAATAATAAACAAAAGATCCGAGAATAAAAAGGTGCAGAGAAAATCCTTTTTGTTCCGATTGTGGACAACTATGAGTGCTTTTGATTTTTTATTTATCAGCGCACGAAAAATCATAAAATTTCAACAGGACGTTCTTTTTTCATTTATTTTTTTATTTTACATTTCAAAACAACGAATGTAATATAAACA
Organism: Ceratosolen solmsi marchali; assembly: GCF_000503995.2. NCBI lineage: Eukaryota > Metazoa > Arthropoda > Insecta > Hymenoptera > Agaonidae > Ceratosolen > Ceratosolen solmsi. Next base: position 3,632,908 of record NW_011948428.1, read on the forward strand.
ATATTTTGTATTATAATTGTAATTGTTTTTTTTTTTATTTTTTTGTTTTTTTTTTTTATAGCAAATACTAAGTCCCTTAATCATTTATTCATTTTTGTTTAAAAACGTTTTTCTATACTTAATTTTCATGTAAGCAATAAAAATTGTCTATATTATCTAATACTACCTGTATCTCTAATCTAATATCCACCTGTAGAAGTAAAAATTTATTCGAGGAGTATATCGCATTAAATATTTTGAAAAGTCTCGTCCATGACATTCTGGACGATAGTATTGTTTTTGTATTATAGACTTAAGGATCGGATATAATAAAACGGAAGAATTGCATTTACCTTATGTAAAATATTATCAATTTCTTTCAACATGATTATAATTGTTGTGCTAATAAAGTAAACTTTCACGCTGTTAAATTTTTATTCAATCAACTATTTAGAAGAAAACATAATTTCATTATCAGTAATAAAGACGCATTTAACTGATCTCAGCAGCTTCCAACACACCATACATAATCTATGAAATTATAATTTCTATACAATCACAATCATATATAAGTAAATTCATTTATAATTTCCTGTAAAAAAGTCATATGTGTTTTCGAATATCGATTGAAAATTTACAAATAATAAGAGCATTTTTGAAATTTTTATAATTGAATGTAGTTATTTTTCACGCATTAAATAATATTCTTTCAAGGGCATAAAGTCGATAATAATATATTATTTAATTTATTTATTATTATAGTAAACGAATATAATCATTTTTTCACGTGTAAAATCTGTCTTATTAAAATTTAAAATTCACTAATTAGATGTAGCATTCAAAAAAAAAAAAAAAAAAAAAAAAATAATTTTTCACCTATATTTGTTCGAATGTAAAAAAAAAAAAAAAAATATATATATATATATATATATATATGTGAAAATAATTTTGTTCTATTACAAACGATTATACGGGCGCTGTCATATAATTCATAAAGTATAAAAATTTGACAGTTTTTCTAATAATAGCAGCACTGATGAAACATATTGACTTCAATGTGAATAGCATATCTCGTAAATATGTTTAATTATTCTATTTGTAATGTATCAGAATGAAAGAGTTTAAGTATTATTGAAGTAATAAAGACGAATAAGGAAATACCCGATTTTTATAGCCGATACACTACTGAGAATTTATCCTCCTTACATTTACCAATCTTTACGTATTAAAAAGCAACAATTGTGATTAAATTAAATTTTCTTTATATTTTATGTTCATAATGTTTAATATTCATCACTATCGAATACCTTATGAAGCAGTGGCGTAATACCTAAATTCATATTGAAAGTGAAATTCCCTAATATTCGAGATATTATTAATATTAATTTTCAAGTAACAAACTTTGTAGAAAAATTGCAAAAAATAAAGTCACCTGACTTTATAAAAGTCTATTGTAATGTGAAAGCCACAGGATACTGTTTAATTATTATGTAAGTAGTAATATTAATAAATGAATATTAACGAATTACGCAAGAGAATTCTGTGGCTATTCGTCCTAATAATAACAATAATAATAATAATAATAATAATAATAATAATAATAATAGTAATAATAAATAGGAGAAAGTTAAAAAGAAAGAAAGAAAAGAAAATAAAAAAAGACATTAATAAATTTTATAACGAAATCGCCTATTAAACTATTATGTCGAGAGAGAACGAATATATATTGAAAGGACATGCCTATGAGTGATTATGGAATAGGCTCGGGTTTGATAACAAACGTAATATCTCCGAGCTAAGCAGACAAAATTTGAAGATGTTTGGGAAAAGTTGCTATTCCAGTGAAAGAGAAAGCGGTCGGTGAAATGATTTTATATCGACGGGGCCTCTACATTCTACGGGTTCTCTAAATAATACTTGAGTTCGTCAGTGGCCAAGAGCGTCACGTAGAATTCATAAATTCACGATTCATAAGTTATCAGTGTACCTGTTGCGAGCCGCAGCTTATGTAGAGCCGGAGATAAAATTAAAAGGAAGGATCTATAAATAGAGATAGTGTGCCGTGAGGTTGGCGCTAATGCACGTATGGACAAAAGAATGCACGGGTGTATATAGGCGAGCGAGAGACCGAAGACGAAAGAAAGAAAAGGAGGAAGATGGGCGAGCGGTGGGGCGACCTCAGCGTATATTCCGATCACGTAGGAAATATAAGCGGTGGAAGGCGTGTGCGTACGCCATTCTACGCGCCAATGCGATCATCATCGGCCCACGTACCTCCACTGCAATGGAATTCTTTCCTTGCGATATAGCTGAGCTACTCCATTGGCATCGCTGACACGTATGGATATTCAAAGTATTTCGAAATATTCAAAGTGTTCCATGCGTCAGAGGGATGGCGGGGCGAGGTGGTGCGGGGCGACAAAGCGGTACGGCATCGCGGGATTTGCGGCGGGATAGATGGGAGAGGGGGTTGGGGTGGGGTGAGGGAGGGATGAGGGAGGGCGAGCGAGAGAGCGAAGGAGCGCGCAATCGATTCTTTGATGTGCCTGCGCGCCTCCTTACGTCGTACGTAGCCGTAAGTGTGTGTGAGCGTCGGTGTGAGTCGGAGAGAAGTGCGAAACGGTAATGACGAAATAAGAAGGTGCAGACGTTTTTTTCAAGGACGACCAGCTTTCGCCTCAAGGATAGATTTCGATGAAACTTTTCTTTGCGTCGTAAGAGTCGCTTGAGATTTGATTTTCATAAGGTGCGCCGGTGCCCGTCGTCGGCTGCCTCCAACTTTCACTTAAACACACACACACACGCACGCGCGCACACACACGCACACGCACACGCACACACACGCACACACACACACACACGATATACTTACGTGGCAATTATCTCCGGTGCCACAATATTTTGATTTTTGTCGTCCTTGTAATGTTTCCAATCTTGATGAAACACTTTGGCTCGATTAAGGTGACTGCGGTTCACTTGCGTTTCTGAAGGTTCTAATTTGAAAAATTGCGATTATCCGTACGGATAAAAGACACTAATGATTACATTAGAATAAACATAATCTCGAGTATGACGCATTAATATTAATACAAGTATATTTAGAAAATCGAATCATGCTAATTTTCTTGCTAATATCAATATTTTGAAAATAAATAACATGTTATGTAGTTCGAGTCGAGCAAAAAGTGTATAAAGTGTAAAAATTTCGGTTCACTTTGATTTCCAAACAAACGACTAACATTATAATTAATCTATCGTATAATTAGCAATAAGATTTCATGAAGTTAAATAATTTTCGATGAAATTATTTATTTAAATTCCGCTTACAACATAATTGAACGAACACTCACAATCGATCACATTGCGCATCTGAATTTTTTGAAATTTTCACACGACATGAACGTCATAATTGTTAGGATTACATTAAATATTAGCCACTAGCACATACTGGAAGATGTTGAAGTGAACAAAATTAAGGAAAAAAATTCATATCGCATTACGTATGACATATCGCAAACTAAGCAACAAAGTAAAAGAATGAAAAAGTTTCGAGTGCCTTGTTTATTTATCCCACGGCGTTTTCTGACGTAGCTAGGAAGTCGAAGAGCCTTGAACGATGAATTGGTTTTTTTTTTTTTGCTGTTTTTTTTTTTTTGTTGCTTTTTTTTAACTTGGACAGCAAGACAACAACCGCAACGCTGTATCGCTGCTTTGCTCTTTATCAGCATGGGTGAGAGCACGCGATGGTCGAATTTATAATAACGCGTGACAATGTGGTTGGCGCAGCGAAATAAATAATGCAGCGACGTATCACCAAATAATGCTTTACAGTTGAATTGCATCTGTCAATAAGAGATTTTCGACAAAAGGCTTCCGTACATCTACCATCAAATGTATTTTCGCTCGTGCTCTGACGCAGAGTGGGATAACCGATTAATAATATTTGTGAAAATGAATTTATTATTACTTTTATCCCGTAGTGTTTTCATTATCGATCTTATATGTCCCATTCGTTAGCAGCTAAGTCGCGTACAACTGATAATCCTAATCAACATTACAACAATTTTTATTTTTACTAACAACACAATCGTTTATTATTCTTCGTATTCGGTGATATTTATTATTATTATTCTATTTATTAGAGATTTATTATTCTAGATTCGATTTAATAAAACGATTATCTATATGGTAATAAAATCTTTTACATATGTATTCGTGTTTATGAAAGCACCGTGATTACTCGTTAATACGGCATTTACGCAAAACAAGTACATTATTAAAGTAAGAGTAGAAATTGCAATTGAATGGAAAAAGTTTTATTAAACGACAATTATCTTACGATTCCTTCGATAATTCAAGACTTTAATTTATCCTTTAATTGTTTTAATATAGCGTTAGTCAGTCGTTTGAAGCTGTAATATTCTGTTTAATATTTTTTAATCGCTAGTTTTTATTATGACGTTCTAGCTTTTGAGAAGCTTGTGCACACATTACATTAATAATTAGGAGTTTCATTTGATCTAAAACATCATGAATCAATCTTGACAAATCTTAGGGAATAAAATCAGAGGATATAAAAGCAGGATAAATCCATTCATTCTTCGTTTACGTTAACTATTTTCCATGACCAATAAAACAAACGGATCCACCATGTGTTTGAAAAAAAATCTTTGCGAGCGATTGGCGCGTGAATGTGAGTAAAGTAGATTTGACGCAGTTGGCGCGCACGGGGTTAAAATGATGGAGGCAAGTCCGTTTGAAAATGTATCCACCCATTGACATTAATATGTTGGTTGCAATATAAGGGCTCAGAATCAAAACGTAAACCATCTGAGATAAGGCCGAAGCAGTAGCATTTATCACACTTTAATAAGCCAAGTGTGGCCGTAGGTGGAGATACGTTACCGCGAGCACGTTATCTAGATATCCTCGCGTCATTATGCCATTGGATCAAGGTACGCCGAGGTCTTGTGCCAGAAGTAAAAGGAGAAGAGACGACGATGGGACATGGCGCACGCACGAGATCGAGTTACGAATTAGAGGCGCAGTGTTTTTGTCGTGGACATACTCCTCGGACCCTATTAGTTATCTCTGAGGCAGGTGGTTAGAAAAGCCGAGTCCTGTCTAGCACAGTAATGCCACAGGTGACAAATCTTGTCCCTCTTTCGCCTCTTGCTAATAGGGAAAAAGGAGATTACTCGGTTGCTGAGGTTGCGGGGCCAGGGGTACGTGGCTGACGATAGAGGAGAGCAATGAATAATTGCCGAGTGAAGACGCTACGTCGGTCATTTGTTGGTCAAACGACCCGCGACCGATGGATGTTGAGATAAAAGCGCCGTGGTACTTACTTTTACCAGTATATCCGGCATCTGCCTGATTTTGTCGCTTCGCAATGATTTTAATCATGTTGATGAAGTTAAGATAATTATTGAAAATATTACAAAGTAATAGTTAATTTATAAAAAAATATGTTGAATATAAAAACTCTAATAATAAGATAATTTGCAGCGAAATACATCCTATGAATTTTATTAGCTTTCAATTGTTTTTGTACACGATAATTAATATTTAATTGATAAAGTATCATAACATACTTTATCCTATTTAATTTGTGCTAATCATTAATTATTATACCATTAATGATTAATAATTATTAATAATCATGATGAACTCATTCAATATCATATTTCAGTATTATTATTTTAAGAGATGTAATATACAAAATGAATTTCGTTGTCGTGTTCTTACAAGTGCCGATAGTTGCATTAAAAAATATACGAAAATTCTTTGAATTCGTTGTAAAAATTCATTTTGTTTGCAATATATATATATATATATATATATATATATATATATATAAATATATATGTATATATTTATCTCTGAGGATATAATTGTATTTACTTCTATTATACCTTGAAACTACAGTAGCTTACATTTTGTAATTTTATAATAATCTCAGGAAAAAAAAATTTATTAGCATCACGCAATAAATATACATTTATAATAAGTACAAATAATTACGATTGTTATTGCTCCTATTAATAATTCCAATTTATTGGAATGTCATTTCTTGGATGTACAAAGTGGGGGAACAATGCATACAAGACATGATAAAGAAATGATTCGATAAAGTTTATTTTAAAGTCCATTGATAATCGTTAAATATAAGACAAATATCTACAAGAGTGAAAGATGTATAGATAGAAAGGTAGATAGAGTGAGAGAGAGAGAGAGAGAGAGAGAGAGAAGGGGGTGGGGAGAAAGAGTGAGAGTTTACGATATTGGAGAATACATACAGATACTTGCAAGCCGCAATGAATCGGCTCAACCTAACGAAAATTTCTGATGTTCCCGTTACTGAATTAGAGATTCAATACAGAGATGCTGTTTCCTCATTCTCTGCTTTTTGCTTATAAGTTCTGGGTGACATTTTGGTTCTCGTGTCGTGGAATACTGGAACGTGGCAAGTGGTGCTTCTCAACTCTCTCGCTGTTTTCGTCCAAATTTCGTCTATACGTGCCGGGACGTTCTTTACAGTTATCAACAATACATCACCAC
>NW_011948428.1:3639463-3642012 GCF_000503995.2 Ceratosolen solmsi marchali
ATATATATATATATATATATATATATATATAGAGAGAGAGAGAGAGAGAGAGAAGTGTAACAAGTACAACACTTTACTCGTTATATGAGTTATGGCAAAAGAAATTGTCCTAGAGAAAAGAACATAGTAATTCCGCTTAAGTACACGGGAAGACTGACAAATATTAGTCTGTGCGATCAATTTCATTGACAGACGATTCAATTTACAATCATAATCAAGGATCACGATAGCTGAAAAAGTTAAGATCAGAAAACATTACACACTTTTCATTTCCGCAAATATACGACACAATGAACACACAATTACACGAGTATTCTCACTATGACTCCAACGAAAAATATTATATTCACTGTTATTTCACCCCATAACACCATTTTACAAGCATGACAAATTGATTTTGTGCAGAATGTAATAACAAAAATGTTATTGTGGCAGCTGCTAGAGCAAAGTTTATCATGATTATATGGTGAAATAATTGTGCATGGATCAGTTGATAAAAGTCATGCAAATATTAGTAGGAATAACGAATCCCCTAACCATACAGTACACTTTAACACGAACGTAGAGATAATTCCTACGACTAATCTATGAGTTCCAAATGATAGCAATAACAATAACAATAACAATGATATCTGATACATATACAATGATGAAATTGTGTAATATATAATGTGTATAAAGTAAATATAATTTGATTCGTATGATATGCAACACGTTATTAACTATTTTAGATGGGGATGTAGATTTGTTAATTAAAAACTCGAATTGATCTTATTCAATTTTATACATGCATTTTATTCAATTATATTAAGTCTGATTACCACTCGTTCGAAACTAGGACAATAATCTTCGAGTATTGTTTTCATAATTTCCGTAGATAATAAAGTAAGTCAATTATAATCTGCGCTAACATTTAATATTTCTAAGACTTATAGGGCTTTAGTAATAAGTATTTTGCGGTTAATCTCTCCAATATAGATCGTAAAGCGGATGCCACCACATGTACTAAGCAGCGATATTATTTAAACAATATATGGCAATAAATATACATATTATATGCTGTAGAATGATAATGTACGTACATAAAATGCGTAAATCAATTCTCATTTCTCGAGAACTCTATGCAATTCTAAAGATGACCAAGTGTTCAATTTTATAACCTGTCACTGATTAAGTGACGTATTTAGGTGTTTAATGAGCCAATGAATCCGTGATTTCCACTCGACCCGATACCTTTCAATGAATTCAAACTATTCAGAGGAAAGAATAGATAACAGCAACATATATGATTATCTCTTCTATAAGTTCTCTCTTCTGCATCTTCTCCACTCTGGATCTTTTCACCAGGCAAATAAGAATTAGCAATATTTGCTGAAACCAATGGATCAATCATAAAACTTGAATTTCCGTCCTTATGTATTCCTTAAGCATTCTTAAGCTCTAATGTCGAGCTCGGACTTCAGGAACGCAACTTGCACGATATGAGGTGTCTGAATAGGCAACGGGGCAACGATACGTGATTGGAGTGCACATAGCCCAATATCACTCCGATAGGAAGATATAGTTGATTGACCTGCATGGGTGCCGAATGGATTGAGTCGCGGGAAGAAATAAGCGAGACGACAGCAGGTCGTCGTTTCCAAACCGAATTAACTAGCGAAGCGAATGGCAACAGACGAGGTAAGGAATAATTGGTGCATCAACTGTTTATGTCTCCCCTGCCTCTTTCTTTATCATTGGCATGCTGGGAGGGGGAGGGGAAGGGGGGGGGGGTGTTCGTCAGGTGAATTTTCTGTTTTCGCAATACAGATAGGCAGGAAGCACGATGACTCGTGTGCCAATGAGCTGTAACAACGATCCGTTATTGAATCACTAACCATTATTATTCATCTGAAATTTAATAGAGATCGTGTAATTATTACGCGAGTCAGCATTGAAACGTTTATTTTTTAATAAGTGGGCGATACAGTTTATTCTAATGAATTTCTGAAATATTAAATAACAAATTCGGTTATACATTAAAATTTTAAAATGTATATTTAGCGTATGCGCAGTTTACAAACATTTTACGCAGTTTCCAAATTTTACAATGGTAATACTGGGCATATAATTTATTAGCATATAAATTAGTAAATTAAATAAAAATTCGTTTAAAATTGTGGCTAAAATTTATTATGGTAGTTAATAGTGATATAAGAGATTAAAGCAATTAATTAATGTTATTTATATAATGATATTTATACTTGTTGATGTTATAATATTCAGTTGCAATTCAGGTTGTATTCAATTGCATCTCGGGACAAATTATTTGGATTTGGAGTCGGTAAGATTTTACTTTATTTTAAAAACAGAATCTTCTATGAGAATAAGGACGATTGTAAGCTTAAGCTGGCATTAACATACTTCTAACAGAGTTTCACTGGAGCAAATTACTGAATTTGAGAGAAAAAGGCCGCTATTCCGTGCCACGTGATACGATCAGAGTCATATGCACCGCATAAACAAAAAGTATAAAATAAGAGCGAGGGAAGCGTAGGGGACAAAGTTTT
>NW_011948428.1:3642054-3690878 GCF_000503995.2 Ceratosolen solmsi marchali
GGGGAGAGGGAGCGTGAGCGACTGTTTTACCTCTCGTTGACTCGAGGTGACAACTAACCAACACCGATCCACACATTCGATGCCGTCCGAATGAATCTGCTAATTAAGTTTGAAAATTACTTCATTCGGGCGAGGCGAGCGGAAAAGGCCGACGCACGCTCGTTCGTTCACGTAATTTTGTATCTCGTTCGCTCTTCTGTTTATTAGAATTAGGGGCGAATGGATTGGCTTTTGTTACAGTTTGATCAGCTTTATTTCCCCTTTCCTTCTCGTGCGCCTTATCGCAGTTTTTTATTTCGACAATTTCGAAGATTTCCTTCCCAGTCACCTTACCGCATTATATCTAATTGACCCATTCGACAATTTTTATTGTTCCAGGCGCACCGATCTCAATTTGCGTAAGAGGCTGATAAACTGCAACACGGCTTTGGCTGTTGATCGTTCATTCCCTTCTCCATAAGTCATTAATGGAGACTTTATAATCAACGTATCATAGCGATACGAGTTAACATATAAACTATAGTAGGCTTACTTGCTATATACTTTATGAAGATTACGAAGGCGGGAGAATACGATTGAGCAATGTAATTATGTAGGAGGATATTATTTTATAAACTGATAGAAGGCTCGATTTGCTTAAAAGTTAACAAAATTGCAATTTTTTACAACGATTCGTTCTCATCGCGATACATCATCAAATTCCGCTAATCGCAAAGCTTTGCACGTTCGAAGGAAAAAAATCGTGTGACAAGACTAACATATTGAATATTGATAGCAAATATGCGCGATCTTAAATTTATTGCCAGAATCCATATGCAATAAATAGCAGCAGCCTCATTCCTTTTTAGGCTAGTGTGTTTGACAATTAGTGGGCACTTATGAAAAATCATAGACTGACATATTGTCGTTTATAACGATAGGAGAATTGCAATTTCATTTACTTGTTTAGTTGCGTGCATTTGTTTTGCAATTAAAGTGGAAAAATCGATAGCGTAATGACCGTAAGCTTTGTTAATTTTACACTCGCGTACAATGTGCTTTTGCCTCGCTATTTTTTCCCATTAGTAGCGACCTCCTGGAAATGTATAAAAATTCAATATTTTACATGCTACTTAATGTACAAGTATTCTTTATTGGAATACTTTCGTAAAAATCACAGTAGGGAGCAGACACGGAATTATTCACAATTTATCCCCTCCATAAGCTCTTCTCGGTGACGAAGCGTACCATCAGTGACAGAGCCATGAGGAAAATGATAACGGTTGCGGCTATCAGAATTGCACCGTATTCTAAAAGAAAAGAAAAAATAATCCAACAATAACAGAAATATATTTAATATTATTATATTTTACGATACTTATACATAATAAATGTTATTATCAATATTTCTCATAACAACAAACAACAACAACAAAATATATATTATGAATGCGCGTTGTATTTGTATGTTTAGAGTTGTAGCTAAGTTTTGACGATTGCCGATGCACATTTAACAAACTCATCTCCGTTGCATTTATTCAGAGTAATCGGCTTAAAATTTCAACGATAATGTGTAAGGAATTTAAAATAATGCTAGAATCATTATTTATTTATTTATTTATTTATTTTTTTTTTTAACTATTCGTTTCATTCTATTGGCCAAAAATATTCTTCGTACGAGAATAAAGAGAGCTTTTATAATTATTGAGATAATAATTTATCGCTGCCTCTACACTTTCCTATAAACTACCTCTCATTAGTTATAACAACACTTATACCAATGTTCTATTTAATCAACGATAAGTTTATGAAATTTTGTGCTCTGTTTAGTCTTTGGCTTACTCAGCATTTGCTTTTATCTTCACCACAGTCGCAAAACGTTGCCCTTTCAATGTCCTCGTCATCTTTGAAAACAGGAAAAAGAAGTTTTCATTGGGCCATATATAGCGAATACAGTGGCTTTTTCTTGAAAATTGTATTTATTTTAGCAAATTAAATTCATTTGATTAATTGTCACTTCCGAGTGCAGACGTTTAAATAATGAATGAAGATTAAATTTATCGATCTTATCGTTAGTTTCATTTATTTTATTTAATCATTATTCACACAAGTTGTGGCTCTCATTATGTGGCAGAAAATAATAAAATTTATGCATTATCCATTCTCATTCTTATTAAATAAAATAGAAATTCTAAAATCCTGCAAGTTGAAATAAGTAAGCAAATTTTTCCATACCAAATGATTACTTCAATTTACAACTATCGACTGTTCGATCGATCCTTCGATTTAGATAAATTAATTTATACTCAGCAAATTGTACTGTTCAATTGCATTTCATGATATTTTCGATTCAACCTGCGACTGATTTGACAACTAATACCTTTTCAATTAATATTTGCTCAATCATATGCTTACGATATCATTGTCAAGATAAAGTTTTGTCATTTTTTTTTTCATAAATTTTTATACAATATTTATCGTTTATAGGACCTCAGAAAGCATGACTTGAAAAATGTTCGAAAATCAACTTTCTTAATAGCTTTTTTAACGGTGATTTAACATTGTAGTATTATCCATTCTCCAACATTTCATACATAGTTGGCTTATATACTACGAGGCTTAACTGTTTTGTTATTTTCAACGTCACCAAGGTTCTTCTATGAACGTTTATAGCATTCATAAATTCTTAGCTTTGACAAAGCACGAGCGTCAAAAGCTTCCCACTACATCTTGTAGCACTTTGTAAGAGTTTATTCTTTTATTACACCAGTACCACAGCATTTGATCCAAATATATGTGTGCGTTTGCGTACGTTTGTGTGTGTGTGTGTGTGTGTGTGTCAATTTTTTTAAATAAAATTTTGATTCTTGTAGAACTCTTTTTAAATGTAATTCATGATATTATTTCAATTTACCGTTCGAACAAGATTTTTATATTGAATACAGTTATAACTAATATATATATATATATATATATATATATGGGTGTATGTTTAAAATTATTTCACTTTCTATCATGTATACAAATGTATATGTTTATATACAAATTATATAAATAAATCAATACTTTTGAATTTAACATCATATTTAAATTATATTTAAAAAATTAATATAGATAAAATAAGAATTTTCATACATCTGACATAAATAATGTTTATTTACATTTGTCTTTATAATAATTTTGTAATTATAAACAGATACGATACTGATGAATCATCATCTGTTGAATCGAATGACAAAATTGAAAATTGTAATAATAACTAATTAATATTATTTTATTAAGTTAATGTAAAAACTATTGTTATAAACAATTAATGAAATACCACCTGCATAATGATTTATTCAAGTTGATTATATTATATAATATTTATGTATTAATAAAATTTCATGTATAATATATTTATGATGAATTGAATATATGATGACATTCAATTGATAGATAATCCCTCAAAGATCATTTTATTTTAATTTGAAATATTTTGTTTTTTTTTCTATACTATACTCTAAATGTAAATGTAATAAGCGATAAAAAATTAATTTTCTATGAAAATTGTTACGATAAAATATAATGACGTCTATGCTCATGAGTATTATTTCCAATTTTAGATTTTTTGTTTATTAGTATTGTTTAATGTTTAATGTAATGGTAATAATTATTATATTAGTTATTTATTGCAAAGTATAAAACTTTTAATAATAATAATTTTGATTAGTTTTTAGCGTAGCGTTTGATAGGATATTATATATTGATATTTTTGTTATATTCTAAAATCTATATATGTTTATAATCAAGTTTTTAAAATATTTTTTATGGTAATTAGAATCTGCTTAAAAAACTTATAAACTTATTCATGAATTTGATATTGCTTTCCGCATAAAAAAATAACGATTTTTAATTGTAAATAGTTTATTCGGTACGTATAAATATAACAAAAAGTAAACTGAAACCACAATTAATAGAAACTCTTTTAATTTTAATGAATACCATTTCATAAATTTGCCTCAATATTATTACTTGAAATATTAATATTTAAATGCGAAGTAATTATAAATGAATTTATATAACTTAATAATCATTATTATTACATAATTTATATACCTATTTTAATGTTTAGCATCGAGTTTTGAATCGAAGTATATTTATAAGATGACATTTAATCTCGATCGCAACAAATGAAAGTTGATATTATGTAAATTTATTTTTCAACACATTTTTTATTTATACTGAGCTTGATAATTTACTTCTAAATAAGAGTAATAAAATCATTATAAAGATAAACACGTTTGCTTGTTTGTTTATAGATGCATAAACATACTTAATATAATTATAAATATTATGTTCGTGCTTATATTCGAATATTATAGCAATATTTTTCCATCGCTTCATCAATATCTTGGTTTGTGATTAAAAATATCTTTATTAGTATTATTCATACATGCTACTGCACTCGTGATGTTCATTTAGGTTAAAAATCTTGCCAAATATAGATTTAAATGAAATGCTTATAACTTGTATAAATAGTTTGAAAAAACGACATTCGTAAATGAAATTGAGAATATAGATTTAAGCACGTAAGTAGAACTTTTGGCATTAAGATTAGTGTACTAAGTATTAAATGACGTTTAATCTTCAAATTTATCAATTAAAATGAAATAAATAATTATTGGATAAGCATGATTCTTCAAAGTTATGAAAATTTAACATATATAATTGCGGTTATTCTCAGACCGCGTTATGAATAATAAATTTTTGTTAAACTTTGATGTCAGATTTATGCAAAACTTGAATTCATACTCTTTTCAACATAACGTCTTATCTCAATTTACAAAGTTTCCACTAAATTTAGTACTTCACCTCAAAAAGTAATTCATTAAACAAAGCCTGTATCTGTGAATGAATGACTTTTTAATTCGCGAATTTCGGAACGAATCACTTTTCAGTGCACCGCTGATAAATTCGCCCGAAACTTCATACGAGTGCAGATAAGAGTATTATGAAATGGCGCGTGAAGGCATTTACGATTATTTTTACATAAATCGAAGCGTTCGGTCGACGGAAAGATCGTACTCCCTCCCTCTACTCCTCAATCGTTCAATCCCTCGCCACCCACCCTTCGCCCCCCCCCCCCTCGCCAAACAGTATCAAACTCAATTCGCGCTGTTCCAGTCGACGATTTGACAACTGGTCCTGCCTCCACGAGCAGCCTCGGATGCTGCGGCATCTGAAGCGGCGTCGTCCGGCCAACCGCGGATGCTGCGGGGTATCTCGGAGGCTCGATCTTGAAGATGCCGTAGCTGGTGAGTGGAATGGAAACGAGCGGCCTGGCGATGCTCCTGGGCTCGCCAGCGTCCTCGTAAGGCCGCCCGGGCAGGACGTACGGCCAGCCGGGATGATGACGCTCCGGCTCGACGAGGGATGCGTAAGGCGGCGGCTCGTCCTCGAATAGCCAGCCACCGTAATTCGTCGCAGTATCCTCGCAAGCGCAACGATGGCATCTGGCTTCCTGGTGATCTCTCGCCGACCTCGAGGGGCCCGACCATTCCGCAGTGCTTCCTTCGGATTATCCAGAGAACAATGACAACGCATTAGTTACATAATCGCGAATTTCTTTTCCTTGCGCAAGTATAATGCTCGCGCGCGAGGTCTCTTTCACCTCTTCCTGCATGAGTTTCATTTCTGATAAAGAAATTGTTCGTTTCTCGTGTTTCTTAAGATCATTGTAAAATGCGCCTCAAAATACAAAGAAGAATAATTGAAAAAAGAAAACAACAAGCAGACTCGGTTTTATTACTTTTGCGATGACTTTTCCGAGGTGTTCGTTGGAAATAACTTGACTCTTACAAGAAATAGTATAATCGTTATTTCTCTCTCGTATTATCGTTCGCTCTCGAATAAGCAACAACGATGATGAACAATTAGGCATTATCATTAAGCCGCTTTTCGATTCAACGTCTCGGACACGAAAAAGGCATTTCATAAAGTAAAATGCAAAAGAGGCATCATTTGAAATATACGTAATACTATTTGCAATATATGTTATACAACGGTTAATATATTTTTTCACTCCTCACACTGTCTTTAATTACATTGAAAGTGAATTTTTCAGCAAGTATTTCAGCAAGATTTGGCATTACCTAATGGACATAATATCAATGAATTTGATTCGTATTGTTTTGCATTTCACGACATTGTGAAAAAGAGACAACGACTTTCTTCTGATACTCGTAAATCCCTCTAGGTAAATGTCATATATATACGAACTTCATATATTTTTAATATTTCTCATTACGTAAAGTTATTACTCATAGCTTTGTAGCTCTTCCTTTAATCGTTCCAATGTAAAAGCGATGATTTGCAAAAACGGTTATGTATTAGATCGAAATTTTTTTTAAACAAACATTCGTTAGTTGAGTTTCCTTAATCAAACGTTAGAATTGATTATTTGATAAATTGCATCATATAATTGTTTCGACTTTTAGGCTAAAATGCATAATCAATTAAAATATCTTATTGTAAATAAATTACAGTAAAAGTGTAAAAATCGTTTGCAAATATAAATAATTTTATTTTATTATTTCAGTATTTATTATTGATTATGGAAATGTTAATTATGATATTTGACTTATTAATTGCATTGAGATGCGTTTTTTTTCTTCAATGTAAATAAAACATGATAGTCATATAATAAATATTAACTATTTCCATAATTTAAAATGTAATTAATATAACATTTTGTAAGTTTAATATCGTATTCTATTTATAAGAATATTGATGTACAAATGAAATTTTTTTATAAACATTATTAGAGGGAAAAGAATAATCGATAAAAGAAGTATTTAATAATTCTCAATCTGAATATTGCAATAAACAGAAAAAAATAATAATTTCACATTAATTACACATTTTAATTAAATGTAAATTAACCATATAATATAGGAAAAATTCGATAATTCATATATACATGATATCGACTGATTTTTAATTCGTAATTTTTATCGTAATTTTTATCGATTTAATCGTAATTTTCAAAAAATACTACAATAATTTCTAATGTAAATTGTTCCTAAGTTACTTGGAGTCGAAAATCAAATATTCATTATACATGAAAATTATATTCTGATGTTTGTATAATATAGAGAAGGATGTAAAATAGTATAATTTACAATATATAATATATAAAAAAATATTATCTAACTAGATTTTTTTAATATTAATATTTTTTTTTGTTATTTATGCTTTATCAAGCTTTTAAACCTTTTTTAATTAAATTTTAATGTAGCGTCAAAATCATAATTATCGTATGCTTATTCTATGTACGTAAGTAACTCGAAATACGATTTTACCATTAAACATTTATAGAAATATCACACAGTTAGTTGTAGGCTTTTTTATCTGTTAGATTATACAAAACTTTCTATTAAAAAGCACCTCAATAATAAATCTAAGTAATGAATCGAATTTTATGCAATATTTTTTAAACATGCAGCTGAGTAAATCAGTTGGAAAAAATAATATAAGATAAAACATGCCAACAAGCATATACATTTAATATCATTAATAATATAATCTTTATTCAGAGAAACTTTTCTTACGATAGTCCTTATGTAAAATAACTTTCAAAATGTCAAAATATTTTATTAATGCCTTCGTGTTTTAGCACTCGTCCGTGAAAATATGTAGGATTTATGAAATACAATAATGGAAATAAATTGCCTTTTAATCAGTGCAATGTATGATTATCAATTTTCTTCTAAGTTAAATTATTTAAACAGTTAATTAAATGTATAAAAGTCCATTTAATGAAAGGCAGCAATAGCTGAGTAATGTGGAGCTTATGTATAAGTGCTTATGAATTTTTATATAAATTTGGAAGAGAAAATGATTCATGATCTAAAAATTGTGATGAATAAAAATTGTGACAATGTAAGAATTAAATAAGATGATGGAGAACGCAAAAGATGTAACTGTAATTGGAATAATATAAAATTCATGTGCGTTTATAGAATAATTTATACAATTATTCTGGATCTCAAGATTTTCAAATTGAATTCCTAAAAATATTTGTTTCAGGACAAGTTTCTAATAGCTGAAATATATTTTTTACATATGTTATACGTGAATTCAAATTCTGTAAATGTATATATAATATTTGTACACACATGTGCAATATTGCATATAAAAATTATTTGATAATAACCGCGGCTAAAAATAAAAATAAAATGATAAATTAGAGTATAAAAATAGCGAATAGTACTAAATAAAAGAAATTTTTTTAATAAATTAATTGATTTAAAATAATATATGTAATAAAAGAAGTAAATGACATCATTATTCATAACTCTTCTAATTATATTTATATTTTATAAAGAAACGTAAGCATTTCTTTTATAAAACAATATACTTATATTTGAGATATTAAAAAAGAATCATCAACTATTTAGGTTCGTTAAGGATTTTATTAAATGTGATTGCCTATTTGTAATACGGAAATAAACTATTTCGATGATTATTTTTATGATATTAAATGGTTAAAGTTTTATTCAATACCTTTAACCTTTCTATCTTACAAAGAGAATTTAATATGTAAATATTAGCAAATTTCAGATATTCGAATATTCGAATATTTATGCTGTTTAAACGCCTTCGATATTCTAGAAATTGACGTAAATTAATTATTCCAATCTGTAGGCTGATATTTAAATTTGTTGAAATATTGAAAAATGCAGAATATTGTTTCACAGAATTAAGTCTATAATTATTTTTTAAATTTGGTTTACTTTCAATATTATTCAATAATGCAATAAAAAGTGTTAATATTAAAATAAAGTTATAAAAATTTTAAAAATGTAATTAAAATATAATTCATCAGATTCTTAAAAATATTGAAAATATTAAATTACAAATATTAAACACATGTTTATTTTTATTACATACTAAATTCATTTATTCTATACTATTCTTCAAATTCTTATTTATTATTACTTTTATAAAAATATTAAACTCTGTACAATATATAAATAAGTGTTCATGATGATTGTTATTTATGTGCAACAATGCCATTACACGTACAACAAATGTAAGGAAGAACAAACGATATAAGAGATATCATATATATATTATTAAAACAATATATATATATATATATATATGTATATATATATATATATATATATATACATACAAACACACAGGAAGATTATAAAATGCAGATGTAATATCAAAATTTATGTTCTGTCATACTAATTTTTAATATCTATTGCAATATCTATTAATGAAATTGAACTAGTATATACAAATATTGTATAAATATATATATATATATATATATATATAAATATAGAAATACATACAATATATATTAGTATAATATATTATAATATAGGTTTATTGAAATATAATTTTAAATCATTGAAAGATTTTTTATATAACTACAAATTAATGCTAAGATAATATCTATGAACATTCTATTTTTATAAATGACGAATGAATATTGTTGTGTACATTAGAAACCTTATATTTTTATATAAAAATATATGCGTCAAACAATGAATAAATAAATTTATATATGCATTTTACCTGTGTATTTCATTTCTAAATAAAACTTGTTAATTGGCAATCATAATGATTATCTATGCTATTAATTCTATAGTGATGCATTTATTAAAATATTTATTTCTTAAATAATATACAGACATAATCGGTAAATTCTTGAACATAATGGAATTTGTATTGAATTTTAACTTTTTTTTTTACAAATTTCCATAAACATAAGTATGGAATAGTCATTCATTTTTCCTTACATTAACAGTATTCCTTAAATTTATTTATATATCAATATGTAAAATATTTATTAGTTTTAATAATATATATAATCATCAATTATTTCATTTAAGTATCCAAAAAATATTTGTAATATATTAGATATTTGAAAGTAATGTAATATTATAGAACGAATTCATATCCATTGTTGGGTGTGTTTATATATATGGGTGCGCGCGCGCGCGCGCGCCCGTGTGTATATATAATTGTTACTCAACATAGATTCTTACCTCAAATACTAATTGGAAGTTATAAAATCGACATTTTTATATCAGCTTTACACTATGTGACTTAAAATGTTACATAAACAAGATATAACGCATACATAATCATTGCTTTGATTATAATCTGTTTTCCCCGTTTTTATGTATTTATAATACTGCCAGTTTAAACGTAAAGTCGTTTCTTTTTACGAACGTTAAAATAACTTTCACCAACGCAGCTGTTACTGTTGTCAGACTTTTTAACGAATGAAATCTTTAGAATTGTAAGTATAAATAATATTAACTGCAAAACTTCCTTTTCTACAGTTATGTAGTTTAGATGGAATGTACGTATTTTTTAAATTATTTGATTGAATTCATGATTACAATTAGAATTATTTATTTGGTAATATGCTTTAAGAATTTAATATTAATATAAAATCAATGTTAAATTAGTATATATAAAAGCTAAAGTATATGTCAACATGAAATAGAATAATATCGCTCATTATTTTTTATATTAATGTAATATGAAATGAAAATTTAGTAAATCGAAGATCAAACTATAAAGTAAACTAATTTTGTTTATATGAAATTCATTTTGAAAAATATATCATTTCACAAAAATACGTCCAAGACAATTTGTTAATATATTGTAAAATATTATCATAAAAGTAATTCTCATTGGCATTTTGTATCTTTTTAAATTGCATTATTTGATCGTAAATATGCAACTATCTTCTATTCAGATTCTAAATGATTTTTTCATTTTTATCAATTCATACTATTTAAATATGTAAATTAATATCAATTATATTTGTTGTATCGTTAACCTTGTAAAGTATTATAATGTTAGTTGAAATAATAATAGAGAAAATTTAATTATTTAGAATTAATTTAAATACATTGTTTATATAATGCAGTCATTTATGAAACATTTAAATGAATAATATGTATGTGAAAAGCAACAATAATATAATAAACAAGAGATTTTTTGAGAGATGGGGGTATTAAGTAAAATGTCTACCATTTATTCTCGTTGAATTTGCAGTAAAAAGGAATTGACTAAAATTCTATCGATAAATTGACAATTCTCATCCCATATACTTAATTATTAGCAGCTGGAAAGTTGGAAAAAAAAATGATATAAAACAATGATGTTGAGAATAAAATAGTAATTAATCAGTTATAATTATTAACGTTTAACATAAAAGTGTAAATTATACAAAATATAAAAGTTAGATAATATAAAAGTTAAATTCATACAATTTCACTTCAAAAGTAAAACTTTATATATTCAGATATAAAGTTGGGTAGATTATTTCCAATAGTTTATGTTTATTTTTTTATTATAATTTAAAAAATCGTTGGGTTTCTGAATATTAAATAAATTGCAGAAATAAACAAAGAAAATTTTAAATTATGGATCAAATAAAATTTCGATAGAATATTTATTACCAGTCATGTTTCTTTTATGATTTTTTAATTATTCTTTACTTTGTTCTTATAGAATATGATTATACAAAACGCGTGTGCGAGCACGTACAGGCACACAGGCACAGACACAAACATTAAAGAAACAGTTTTATAAATTAAAAAAATGCGAGTAAAATTTATATAAAGTTGTTACTAAAATTTTTTTAAAATGAAACATTTTAATAGATTTTCAATGCCAGTTTCATAATTTTCTCATTTATAAAACCTCACTCATTACCACTGCTTTAACTTTCTCTCTCTCTAAATGTCCTAACATTAATAATATTGGATTATCATTTACTATTAAAGTACATTAGTATTAAATAAAAATTGCGAATCGAATTACAGATATGTAAACATTAAACATTGTTATCGATTGTATAATTTAGAAAACGTACAACGATTGCCAATATCATAATAAACATTGTTTTCTCGCGAGCGGATATCAGCAAATTTATCTTGTTAAAACACGAGATTTATGAAATTCTTAAAATAAAGTAATTACTTTACCATCGTCCATGGATGATACGTCAAGTTAAATCGACGTATACTTCACTTGCGGAATTATCAGTGAACGTAACAAACAATTGCCAATTCACGCACGCACACATGCGCAAGGAAGAGAGAGCCCGGGCGTATGCGCACACGCGCACGCACGCACGCACGCACGCAAAAAGCACAGTCGAACACTAGTAGATGAATACCCTGATATTTAGTTTAGCGTCCCCCCCTCCCCTCCCCCGACCGTCTACCGGGCCTCATTCGGTCGCACGTGTTTTGTTCACCCGTCACTTAGATGCGAGTGAATTATCGTGCACAACGCAGAATCCATCAACGTTCCAAAAAGGCATGCATTAAAATTTTCTTGTATTTATGGTACCTCCTTCGGCGCTGTCCGACATATGTCCATTCCACGCACGACTGGCGACTGGGAAACTACTATTGCCTCGGTCCGTGGCTGCCGGCTTCGTGACCTGACTCTCCTCTCTTTCGTCGTCGTCGTCGTCGTCGTCGTCGTCGTCGTCGTTGCCGTCGTCCAAGTTGCAAGAGTGAAGGCGGCCCGAGTTTGCGTGTCGTTTAAGTCCGTGCACGTGTATTGGAGCGAGCGAGCGAGCGATCACTCGCGCGCGCGCGCGCCTGCCAATGTAAACATGCGCGAGGAGAGGCGGAGGCGCTGGCAACTGCGCCATTTACAATTGTGTGCGCGCAATCGGTCTCGCGGACTTTTCGCCTTTTTTCGCCCGTGTCCTTGCAACGAGGATGATGATTTTTATGCCGATTCAGGCATTTTTCTCACCTCCTCGTTTATCGAGAATCCGAAACAACATTTCCTGACCGCTTACTAGCTTACGTGACGCTTCGCCTCACCCGCGCCTCCCTTCCACGACTTGTCGCTTAACCGGCTTAAACGGGCTCCCGATTTTTGCGTCACGTTAGTCGGGGATCGATGGTGATCGCAGGTGAACAAAAAAATCACTCGCAAATGGTTCTCAAACACCAAGCCATTTTTAATCGAGAATCTTTTATTTTCTACTTGGGCAATGCCAATATTTATATAACATAGGGATTATTAATCCTTAAATTATATAATGAATTATAATTAACAATGATTCGATCACCATAGCTGCTTACTGGTTTTATGTAATTAGCGATGTAGAATTTTATAAATACCTTGACAAAGACTTGTCCGATCGAATAAATGATGTCTTATTGAATAAATACTTGTCGTAAGTGAAATCATAATCAGACTACTTGATAAAGTAACTTAATAAATTATTTAATGAGAAAGAAATATTCATGTTTTAAGGAAGCTGTTGTATAAAGTCTTGTTGATCAATTGCACGAAATTTTATTCAATCTTGCTTTTATCGGCACATAAATATATCTAATAATACATTTCAGCAATTTTTAATCAAACCCGCGTTAATAAACAAATTAAAATATTTCGTTCTTTATGTATGCAAGCAAGCAAAATAGAAATTGTTTTTAAATTCTCATAGATAATGAATATAGCGTTTGGGTAAAAATCTCAATCTGATTCATTTAATAAGAATCATAACAGAACGTCACTTTGACATTTCCTAAAATTTTCTTATAGATTCGATCACTTCTATATAATAAAACTGTTCAATATATTCTTTATATATTTTGTCATATTAATTTTGTATTTATATTTGCGAGTGTGTGTCATATTCCTAATGATTTAATTATAGAATAACAAAAAAGTTATTTATCAATAATTTATTATTGACAAAAGACTTTATCTTGTCCATGTAAAGACTCATTTACACTAATAAATGAGATATTTCTAAAATTTCTATCTCTTTCATTTTATAATATAGACTGAAATATTTGTGTATATATCAATATATTAAGAGATTTTTCACACGAATAATTTTTACGAATTTCCATTTGGTGTTTGATAGTTTAAAAAGTATGAAAAAAATGAATACATTTTATATTTTAACAAATTTTTCCATTTTTTCCCCGTTTGAATTCAGTCTATATTATGCCTTAGTTATTGAAATTATCAATTATATTGCATGATAATACAACTTTTATAAATTTTAACGAATGAAACAGATAATTCAGATGATAATGTATCGTTATCTTGGTAATACTAACATACACTAAAATACACTGATATGGATATAAAATTTAATTCAACAATTAATCAGCAAATGTAAAACATAAATCACATTATTTACGTTAATTACACATTATTGATATAGTGCTAAAATTTAGTTGCACACGCATGCGCGCACACGCACAGACACGTATATATATATATATATATATATATATATATATATATATATATATATATATATATATAAAGAGTAAATCATTTTTTTAATTATTGAGTGGGTTATCGTGGCATATGGAGGAAAAGCGGCAATCGAGGCGCGTACGATAAGTAGTATAAACCTTGGGAAACAAGAATTCGTTAAAAGTTGGAAAGCCAGCTTAGGGAATAGGGCTTCCGGGGGAAAGCGCCTGAAGAAAAATCAACTCTCCTTTGCAATTGAAAACTTAAATCAATTTATTAACATACAACAAATTGGCCAAAAGCCGTTTTCCGATACGAATGCAGCCTCAACGACAGCCGGGTTCTCACTATCGGTACCCGTTCGCTACTGGCTGCGGCGATTGTGCAATGGTGGTGTGGTGTGGAGGCGAGCCGATTACCGAGACAGCCATCACGAGGAGTAAATCGAAGCGGGAGATCGATCGAGACGGGTTGAACTCAGCTTTCGTCGAGGGCAGCTGTTGCGCATTGGGGCCTGAGACGCCAGGGGAACAATGAAAAGCCATGAGAGAAGATAAGGCAATGCGGTCACGCAGTCGAGTATAGCGAAAGTGGATGAGAAATGGACGGGACTGCTGCACATCCTCGTTCATCGTCTTCTTGGCTTTTGGGGGATACGGTGGGACAGGCGGAAGGTTGGCGCTTGGAACGCTCAGCCGCGGATTTTCGCCATATTAAAATCTGGCAATTTCCGGCGTATGCATAGTTACCGGATGAGATGCGGAAAGCACCGGAAAAGATTTTCATAGAGGACAATAGTTGTTATAATAGCCTTCGATTATAAATAAGCATATTAATTATCTTACATAATCATGCAAAAATATTATTAAACATTAAGCTGGCAGGGTTAGTGCAATTTGTTCGGTTAACTGATGAATACATTAATTTCATTAATACCTACGTAAAGTAAATGTTTCATAAAATATTCCATGGAAAGAGTATAATTGTCTATTGTATTATTGACATTTTTTTTTATATTAATCTCTGCATGTATAATTGATTGATAAAATTTATATATGAAATCGTGCTTAAATTATTTCTATTTATTTCAAGGATTGTAAACTTAAAGCACTAAGCGATAGTGATTTACCAGATTAAATTGAATAAAATGAAGGGAAACGACGCGACACAATTTTACATGATTAAACTATATCTAAGTTCCAAAAGGTACGAATTCGATAATTTCAAGCTTTAACGGACCTTAATATATAACTATTTTTATGAAATTACACGTAATAATTTATCGCAGCGTATTATTATCGTACCAGTATTTGTAAATTTAATATAAAATAGAATTTTTAGCAGCAGGAAGAAGTAGCTGCCTGAATATACATGAGTAAATGCAATTATTGATAAATCGTTTCTCTCATGGTGAAAATGATCGAATAACATGATCGATTGCACTAAGCTTACGGTCCTAACTTTCCTAATGATATTTGATTCTTCTTTCGCACAGTATTTTATTATTCTTCTTTTCAGGACGTAGTAATTGATCAATTTTAAGCGTAAATAATGTGTACATTAAGAAAAACAAAAAAAAAATCTTTTTAATTATTTTTATATAGTATATAGTATCAATTTTCATTTAATAATTCGTATAATAAAGCACTTGTATTATTTATTATTTATTGGCTTTACCTTTTTAACGTTGGATTAAGGCACGTTATTTGATGAGATAACTAAGAAATTAGTAATTAATAGGTATAAGACGATTGCATTATCTTTTTAGATAAAATTATTATCCAAAACTTTCTAAATGTAATATCTAATCGTATATAAAATAGTGAAATATTGATAAAATCTTACTTTGTGGATGAAAAAAAATTCTTGCTAATCTTATCGAATGCATAATATATATGTTTGCTAAGAAGATGATTTACTTTTTTCATATTAACGTTTTCATATTGACTTAATAAATGTTTATAGTATTGCGTTGAATGATACTTATTTCGAAATAGTCGGCTATATTAATCATTAAAAATATTATCTCCAATGGAGCATGAAATAATATTGATATTATTATTTGAATTCGGAAAGATCGTAAATTTAATACAAAAAAAAAAAAAAAAAAAAAAAAAAAAAAAAAACAATAATAATAAAAAAATGATAACCTCGAGCGACTATTACAATATTATATTTCAATTTATTATAAATATGTATACAATTGAATATCACCTAAAACGATAATTCCACTTTTCGTGAATTAATTTAAAATAGAATTTCACATAAAGTTTAAAAATATACTTGATGATCAAGATTTAAATTAATTAATAAAATAGAATTCAATGCAAAAATAAATAACATACGTTATTGCTAAATGTATACGTTATCGAGAAGCATTATTATCTTATAATTATTTATCGATTATTAATATCTGTATTAAATTATCGTGACATTAGGATTAATATTGAATAATTTCGAAATAAAATACAGAGAGAATCGTATTCACTATTTTAATTTTATTATAAAATGTCGAATTAAATTGTTAATCTTTATAGAAACTATTTTGGCGATACATATGCGTTGTCAGAGTATAAAGGAAATTTGTTTTATTTCATAATGATGATGCATACGTTTTACAAATTACGTATTATGGTACATGTAATATTAAGCATATAAAGAATTAACAATGGAAAAATAATTAGTTCGTACTGAAGAAGGAATTAAGGAAATTAAGTGAATGCAAGTGTTTCTGAAATATGTGAGGTGGCGATGATTTGTTTAAAGTCTCCAATACTCAAGATACTATCTTATCAAGCACACAAAAATATTTGGCCAATGTTTTATACCCAAGATGCAGATATATCAATACGCTCGTAATGAAGTAGACAGTTGTTTTTTTTTTATTTTTTTTTTTTTTGCTCATGAACGAGCCAATGCAGCATCAATATCGCAAGGAGTTTCGAAGCTCCGAAGTATACATTCCAATAATAATCGATCATTACGGAAGTGAAGCTCGCGCTTACCCGATTAAACGATGGTCTGCGGTGAAATTGGAGATAGGTATATGGGAGGGTGGGGGGTGGGGGGGAGAGAGAGAAAAAGGGTGCCTCGACGTAGAGTGAAAAGTCAAATACAGTGAAAGCCGTGAAGAACGAGGACGGTGATAACGTTCGCGGCTCGCGCTGTAGGTATACACAGACGCGAACCTAAATCTGCGCGGACCGAAGCTCCGTTGGGTGGGTGGGGGTGGGGGTTGTGAGATGCTTTAAAGTCTAGGCAGTGCTAGAGCAATGCACTTTGGCCGAATGGCAGTGGTGACGGTGGCGGAATACCACGGAATCATATGCCGAAGGTGCAACCCCGGCAGCATCGCGTTGTACGTGGATTGTCGTGTGCGGGGTTAGCAGGCGCGGCTTTAGCCGTCGCTAGCTCCGTTTTCTCACCCCCCTGGCCTGCTTTACCCGTGTGCTCGAAGGAGCATTCACCGCACGACTTTTCGACCTCCGCGTTGTCTCTATGAGGGCGAGCCGCCACGATGGCCGTCTGGCTGGGCGCGCGGGGCGGGTTCGGGCCGTACAACGAGAGCTGTAAAACTATGAAGCATCGAGTCTGCGCGCCCGCATATAAGGCGATAAAAGGGCAGAAAAGAGAAAGAGCCACTAAAAGCTCTTCGCGCTGGAATGATAGCGCGGAAGGTAAGTGACGGGAATTGGATGCTGGGATAGGGCTGAGGTGGGATGACGATTACCATTCGTGGGAGCACTGCCGGGAATGTTATTTTGTTCGTTCGTGGTACTTTGCCGAATGGTGCTGCTAAAATGCTTTCGCTTATATTATTCCTTTATAATGATATAGGCAGTTAATTCTTACGAGCGCGCTTATAATAATTCGAAATTAAGAAGTCACCTTTATGTCCGAGCGAGGCCGTAAATTCTGTGGTAATGATAGATATTTGGAATATCGAATGGCTAGTGCTGCGACTCTTTGAGCTATTTTATGCCGAAGGCGTAGGCAATTTAATGTAATATTACATGATCGACAAATAACTCAGCGTAAAGCCTTTTTCCCGTACTTTTATCATTCTACGATAATTTATTATCACCTAAACTATAAATTCATGCGTGAGGGAAAGGGTGTTGAAAAACAAACAAAACCTATGGTTTTTACGATACATAAATCAAAGAAAAAAAAAAAAAAAAAAAAAAAAAAAAAAAAAAAAAACATAACAAAACAAAACAAAACAAAACAAAAAAATCATTCGATTTACTTTCAAAGTTATCTCATTATTTATTGTCCTTTATTTTCCAATGAAGTTTCAATTGTATTTTTCAAGATGCATTTTCTAAAATAGTAAAAACCTCATTTATTATGAAACTTAATTTGTCAACGTACAACACGACCAATATTATTAAACAAAAAAAGGCTAATTTTTCTTTTGAAATGACTTTCATGCAAAATTCGACTTGGTTTATGAAACAGGGCAATGTTTATGATAATGTCGAGTGTTGAATACTAAAGGTTACATCCTGAAGTCACAGCTAAATTCGTGTCCGTTGAACTATTTGTATTTAGAGCGTTAATTGTGTGAGTTAAATTACTTCATTTGTCATACATAATGTGTATCGTTGAATTGAGTCGGTTCACAAGCTGAAATACATTAAGCGTTGTGACTTATAATATTAAAACAAAATAAAGTAAAAGTTATAATCATTTCATAAATACAGGCGTGGATAACGAAAATGGATTTGAGTTCGCATAGTTCTAGTGAAATAATTGAGAAACTTTAAAACTTGGCTATCCAATTCTAGCTTCTCGGAAAAACTTGTGAAATTCATCAACGAGCGCATATCAATGTTTCGAAAATGTTCGCGTTTTTGCTGGCAACTTTTTCGGTCTGCGGAACGATGGCATACTTTCCCCATTCATATAAAAGTCATCAGAAACGTAATGGGAAGTCCTGTGTACGGTCGTTCTGTAAGCCTTTGTGGCGTTAACTCCGTCTTGTACGTTAATAATAAAAGAGTGATTTTTCTGGAAGGATGAAAATACATTTATATTGAAAAGGGTAGAAAATATTGCACAACGTCTTCTTTAATAATTTTTCTTCTTGGGTGCGTTGGTATTGAATCGAGCGAGTGTTGCTTGTTCGTCTAGTCCTTTTATTCCCAGCAGAAATTAACGGCGACCCTAGAGTAATTGTCAAGAATTAAGCTCGCGTGCGAAATGTAATTACAACAGGACAAAGAGACTCATGAATACGTCTATCTTTTGAGCTATCTCTCTCTCTCTCTCTCTCTCTCTCTCTCTCTCTCTCTATCTCTATCTCTCAGACTACCTCTCGTCTCACATCTCTTCATCTCTCTATCATTTTCTTCATTTCAGCAAACTTTCTATTCTACTTTATTTCACACCTAATAATTCAAGTGTTATATATCAAGATAGATTAATAATTAGGTAAGTAAGGATAATATTGGCATAGAGAATGATTATTGTATTATATAAAGGCTCAAGTAAAAATAATGGTACGAAAGGAGAGAAATACAGGAGCTGGAGAGAACGAGGACAAAAAAGTAATATCATAAACAAGAAAAAGAAAAATACCAAAATATTTATAAGATAATAAATTATTAGCAATTTTATTATAAAAATATATATTGATAAATCGTAAATTTCTCAAGTCGTTAAAGTTTTAATTAAAATTAAATCTTTAAATGGACTTTTGTAAGGTCGAAAAAAAAAAAAAAAATAATTTCAAATTGTAATTGATAATATACCATAAAATAATGTAATAAAAAATAAAATGCTAATGTACTATTAAAACATAATTCTTAGACAATTTGTATTAGGTTATATATTTATTATTTATAGACTTATATATTGTACAAGTATTGAGTAAAAAAGATAAAAAATTTATATTGGATATTATAATGTTGATTAAAGTACGATATTATGAAATAAAACCTTATCCATATAATTTATAGAGCAATTATATATATATATATATATATATATATATTTTTAGAGAAGTCTTTTTTATGGAAAATTCTTAATAAATGAAATTATTAGATAGTCATGTGTATTGTGCATGTAAATTACTTTTAAATGCCTACAAAACATAAATCTAATTAATACTTTAATTTGAAAACTTATGGATTTTTAACCGTCAGCTCAATTAAACCGAAACATTAATCTTAAAAATATCATCAATTAATGAGTATTTTAATATTTATTATTGGTAATGACGATTGATCAAGTCAATTAAACTCGTGGACACGTTGACTCGGGCCCATTCATTTTCCACTGATGCCGTATTCTTTTCTTCTAATATTGTTTAAACTTTCATGGCAACTCACTCGTTCTTATTACTCGATATTTTCAACATATATATTTCCCATAAATAAAGGCCTTTGTTTTAATGCGTTTGTAAATAATCTTCTTTTTTTTCTTCTTCTTTTTTTTCTTCTTCTTTTTTTTTCTTCTTTTTTTCTTCTTCTTTTTTTTCCCCCTTAATTTATTACGCATAACGCCGTTCTTGTTGATTTTACCACCGTGGCAGCCATTAATAAACGTACATGGGAAAGTGTCGAGCTCTCACCATCGCTACCTCAATTCAAACATCATGAAAATCTAAGTGTCCATTTATTTGTAAACATCGTCACGGGCGCAGAGAAAACTCAGCCGATGAATAAAGTGAAGCCGAATATAGGCGCCTACGGAACTTTCACCCGATTCACCGTGGTGTCGAGTAGCAGCACGCTTTGATCGATCTTACTTCCGCGAGGTGTATTGAATATTTTAATACTTGAGGACTTTAAAGATTACGAAATACTTATGCGAATAAAGCATGCCAAGTGTATGTAAATAGTAGGGATTTGCCTTTGTTATTTAAACTTTTATCAAAATCTGACTGCAATTCCAAAATCTGACTGCATTTCAAATTAGTTGGAGGAGCGAAATATTTATTTGTAAAAATAAACGTGATTCTTTGTTCGTCGGCAGGGCGATAAGATAATAAAATTAATATTTAAATTGACATAATTTCGTTTTTTTAACAAGACCGAAAATAACAATGACATACTTAAGATTATTATTATTACTATTATTTAATTAAAACTAAACTATATAAATTGTTTTACAATTCCTTTCGTTTTAAAATTTAAAAATACTTTTTCATAAAATTGAGCATTTATGTTCAAGGAAAATTTGAACAATAAATATTATGTGCCTAAAGTTGTGTCAGAAAGGGGAAGTGACGCATGCCAAGGGGAGCTTGGTACAGGAGGTAACAAACCCTCTTAGATACGAGATCAGGTGTCTTGCCTTTGTGTTCCATGGTTTGTTTAGTCACATAAGCGTCAGTGGGAGGAAGGAGGTAAGAAAAGAAAGTGAAAAACAATGTGCATGTACTGGTAAATTATGAAGTGCAAGGCAAACAAGTTCAAGCAATGTAGTCGTTTGTGCGCCCGAAAATTTTTCATAAAACGAAATACTGAAAATTGCACTGACGCAGTTTTTCCCGTTAATAAAACTATACAAAAATAGGATAATACATGTACAGATTATATATTTTCGAATATTGGAGGAAATTATTGAGGAAAACATCCAACGCATTAATAAGTAATTTTCTGCATTAAAAAGTACGTGATGTAAGGAATGTTAAATAACATCAAACTGATGTCTCACTGTGTAGATTAAAAGGCTTTTCAATCTACAAATCACTAAATTCTTATAATCCCTCAAACTCCATTATCCTCTACAATTTTCATACCCTCATTAAGAGATTTAACGCATGATTGTCTTTTTAATTAAAACTTCAAATTTGTATTTTCATTCGTTTATCAATAAATATCCAATTATATTTGCTTGAGTTTTATGTTTTTTATTTTTTGTTTTTTATATTTCTATAATTAGTGTCTCGATATATCGAATTACGTGAAATAATTATTTATAGCAATAGCCAATTATAATTCATACTAGAGTTTAACATTTTTCCTATCTATTTTACAACAGTTTTTAAAACATTAAAAATTAAATACTTGATTTTAGAAGTACCATATAATAGTACATATATTACCAATAAATAATAACTCACTTAACAAATACATTTTAAAGTAGCCGACACTTTCTTTCTACAATAAAGCGAAAGCACAAATTATTAGACAAAGACAGTGCATATTCCAAGTATTTTTATCATTAACACTGATCATAATATGGTAACAAGAATTTTTTAAAAACTGATGTATACAAAAGATACCACAACAAAATAAATGTAAACAAATTTTTTATTAAAAAACTTTTGTAATTTATATTGATACAATTTTTTTTTTTTTTTTTTTTTTTTTTTTTTTTAAATTTTTTTTTTTTTTTTTTTTTTTTTTTT
Source organism: Ceratosolen solmsi marchali (assembly GCF_000503995.2). NCBI lineage: Eukaryota > Metazoa > Arthropoda > Insecta > Hymenoptera > Agaonidae > Ceratosolen > Ceratosolen solmsi. Next base: position 3,664,664 of record NW_011948428.1, read on the forward strand.
TTTAATGAATTCATTATATTTTTATATTGTTTGATCTAAAATTTTTAAATATTCCATCTTCTTCTTATTAAATACAAATTTATATTATACTGATTATTCATAATCCTTACGTTATGCAATTTCAAATGAATCCTAAATAAAGAATTAATAAAATTGTTTTATAATATTTTTAAAATTTGAAAAAATAATTGATCTATAATACTATATTAAGAATATGAATTATTTAGAATTCCATTCTAAATTATACAATTAAGCTTTAGCTTTGAACGGATATTACTATCCCATATATAGTTAACTAATTATTAAATTTTTTAATTACTTCCGATTGATTTTTGTATTTATATTAATTAATCTTCGTTGAACTAATTATCTACGAAGTCTTATGGAATAAATGAAGTAATCTTTTCTTTTTATCTGATCATCAATGAAATTTTACCAGTTAATACAAGTTAATTCAGCAGTTTGCAAAAAATAATTTTTACAATTATAAATTTTCTTTAAAAAGTTATATGATTTGTATATTTACTTTATACAATTATATAACTATTAATGTATTGTTTATAATAATAATTAAAAAATATTAATTAATCGTAATTTCAACTAGTATTTCAGATAAAATTAATTGAAATTTTATTTATTTATTTTATCTATGCTGTCCAAGTTATGTAAAAAATATAAAGAATTACTTAATTTTGTAAACTATTTTATTAAAATGGAGCTGAATTTTTTTTTTTTTTTTTCATTTGTTGAAAAAAGTTGTTTTTATATTTTCCAAGATATAATTTTTTTCAACATAAAAGTAATAATAATAGGTATGTATATTATGCACATAATAAAAATTGTAAATTATTACATTTAAATTTTTAATGGATAATAAAATATTGTGCAGTGGAAGTGCGAGATGGTATATTAATGCTAGGAGAATATAAATAATAGAATTTTATGTTTTACTCGTTACCGATGATTGTTAACGTATAAAAAAAGACAGTTAATATCATTAATGATGGATGAAAAGTATTTGTGCTTTAATAAGTAATTTTTTACCTGGATCAATGCTTTTTAAAAAAGGCGATTTTCCATTTTAGGTAAAGATATTTAAGGATCTACGAAATATGATAGAATCTAAAATATGGGGCATAAATATTAATTTTTTTCCTAAATTTTGCACTATGAAGATGGACTCTGCTATATGCTTGGAAAATTTCGAAAATTTAAAATATATTTTTTTTACAAAACTACTTATTATAGTATGGGCAAAAAAAATCCGTGTTGTCTTATTTTTAATTTTAGCTGTAATATTCAGCGTTCCATAATCTATAAAATTATGGGGAATTTTCTTTCAAATTTTTTACTGGGAACAGTATATTTTAAAAATTAACTCTGACTATTTTATGCACATTTATTATTAGATATTAATACATTGACTAGAAGAGTTTTATAATAAATTAATTGCAAGTCAAAGTCTAATCTTAATTGCCAACTTCTCTAAGCTTTAGAATTAGAAAAGTTCTTATACGTAAATATGAATTCCTTTCATTTTTAATTCCAACGTTTAATAGTATTAATCAATAAAAATTTATCAATCGTCGAATAATATTAAAATATTTTTTTATTTTTTTATTTTTCGACAAAATATGTACATATATATATATATATATATATATATATATATATATAAGATTAAATAAGTAAGAAGAAAAATTTGAATAGAAAATTTTTAAAATATGACTTTAATACAAATAATTTATGTATAAAAAATTCGTAAATCATCTTATGAAATCCTTCTCATTTGAATGTATAAAGAAAGCTTTTATGTGCGTGTATGTTGAGTGACCTATTTTGAATGTCTCTTAATTCTCGTTGGTACAAAAATATACTAGAAAAATATCGTTTGCGTACGAAGCAACGGCGTATAAGTTATTTCGAATGATAAAATCAGAAAATTCAGAGCTATAGAAAAGTTACAACTAAGTAAATGAAAAGCAATGAAAGAGGTGAATGTTCCTAGGGGTCGGAACGAGGACAACTTTAAAGCGTAATGTCGGGGATTAGCGAATAAGCTGAAAAAAAAAAACATTAAATCTAAGAAAGAATTATTTATATATTTGGAGTTGTCATCAAGATCGAGTATCGCTGACTTCACACTTACAAAGCACCTCGCGATACTATTCATTTATCTTTTATGTTTACGGCTGAGCAGTGCGCTAAAATACACCGCATAGCACCTCCTTCATATGTACATTCGTACATATAAAATATACGGCGCGTTAATGCCGAATCGAGCGGTTGGAAGTTAAAAGGCAAATGTTCAGGAGGAGCAAAGTTGGGAGTGAGCTCGTGGATTTTCCCTTGGTAGTGAAAGCTGACTTCCGCGGCTGCTGCGTTAAAGCGTGCCAAAAATGCCGCGGAAAAAAGGAGAAAATAAGGGGGTGGCGCCAACTGCAATCGATGTACAGCGGCGCCAACTGGGCGACCGGTGCGTTTAAAATAACAATAAAGAAAGGGGTGGAAAAACGGGACGCCCTCTACAGGATAAAGTGATTTCGCAAATTTTCAATTTTGGTAAAGGCAAGCGGCAATACTCTTTCTCTCTCTCTCTCTCTCTCTCTCTCTCTCGTTCACTTTTTCGAGTGATTTTGATTTCTGATCTCTATATGTCTATCTCGCTCTGCTTACACCAACCAACTTCATTTAATTTGTTTTGAAAAAGCTCGTAATATAATGAAAACACAAAAATCGACTGATTTAACATTCATGCAGTTTTTCGTTTTTAATTATTGAATAGTTTATTAGATTCGTTAAATAAGCAAATAAAAATTCTTTTGTTTTTTTTTTTATGATTATTATTATAATCATTGCATCGTAAGAATTAAATTTGACCCTTTTATGACACGAAGACTATATCGTCGAGATAAAACATTCTCTGATTATTGTTAAAAGCTTAGGTAAAATTGAAAAGGTTTTTAATTATAGGACAATATCGTAAATACATTTAAAGCTTTACCAAAATCTAGTCATGATCTATATATGGAAAGTTCAATAATTTATTTTAAAATCCAACGATATACGAATATAGAATAATATTCAAGTTACAAATTTAAGTTATAAATTTTCATTGCATCAAAGTACTTATTCAAGTATTAATCTATGTTTTCAAGGTTAATTCTAAAAGTGAAAATGTACAAAAATTTTATTTTAATTATTTTATTTTATATTTTTACATTATACTAATAGTTTTTTTTTTTTTTTTTTTTTTTTTTTTTTTTTTTTAATTATTATTCAGAATGTTCCACAATTTCAAATAACACTTTAAGCCGCATTCAAATGCATTATCAATAATTTCGTTAAAATTTATATTGAAATATATAAATATTAAATACAAATGTAGATTAGCCATTTGACTTCTACAATGGACAATTAGAAATTTTTTATGTTAATTTGCACCATGTGTAAGCAATTTTAATATAATAAATTTCAAATATCATATATCTTTTTAAAATATAGTTATTGCAAATATAATATAGTTATAACTTCCGTTTTCTTCATTAATAAATGGTTACATGGTTTCTATAAGTAATCCATCTGAATCAGAATAGAGAATTCATGAACAAATAATGTAATAAATAAATTAAAACAGTACGTTGGTATTAGAAATAATATATTAGTAGATTATTAACATATCAATTTTGTTTTTATTATTAATAAAATATAGAAATCTTATAAATATTGCAATGCACTATTGAGTTGTTTCATCATTACTTTAACGATTATTTATATTCAAAATTCTTCTTTTTTTTTTTTATACATTTCGTTTGATCACTACTAAAATTATATTCGAATAATTATTCTAAACTAGTCGAATAAATTGTCTATAAAGAGCTTATTTCTATTTAACTATTACATACATAGAATAGCATTAAATAGTAATGTCATTATATATACATATTTTTAACTATTAATATTTGTTAAATTTATTATTTGCAATTAAAATTATCATACATTTCTTGTAATATTATATAAAATAATTATATTATTATTTTTTATAGATATTTGTATGCTCGTTGTGAGAAGAAGTGTAGTTTTAAATTTCTATCGAATTCCTTTTAGAAAAATCATGATACAATAAAATAGAATTATTCATTGGAAAACTATAATATATAAATTCATTACGTATAATCTCCATTATTATAGTTTTATATTCCATAGGGTAATAATTATATAGTTGTTGAAGATTTTAATTTTAGTATAAAATACACTTATGTAGCTTCAAATACTAATAATCAATTTATAATAGAATTTTTTTTATTAAAATTAATGATGTTAAATGTAAAAATTTTTCTGTATATGTTACAAACATGTTATTCCTTTAGAATTACATAACATTAATAATAATGGTTCATGACTTGAAAGGCTTTGAAGGATCATAAATTTTCATCTATAGACAGCCATTCGGTTAACTACTTTATTAAATTAATTATGAAGCTATAAATTACCTTTGTTGCGTAATTATTATTTCATAATTACGTCGTATATGCGCTCTGTAAGTATATAGTCCTGTTTACATCGGAGGATGATTTTTATAGAAATTAACTTTATAGAATCATTGAGTATGTGATTTCAGCACGATCATAGGAGGATAACAAATTCGGATTTTCTGAATATTAGTAGTAAAAAACATATAAAATAGTATATAAGTATGTGAAAAATCTTATTGGGGAGAGTTCTATTTACGTTAAAAATAAATCAGTTACTACTTATAACAGCTTCACTCGTTAATTGTTCTAAATTTAAGAACTTTAGGAAATCCATGAATAGTCGTTTGAATAACATTTCAATTATAATTTTTAAAAACTACTTTTATAAATGATAATGCCAATTATAAATACTATAATATATATGAATTTTAAATTATAATGCCTTAATAAATAAGATGAATAGTATTTTTGCAGGTACCACTCTTAAAATGTGAAAACGGCTTTTCGCATAATAATCTTAAGCAGGCAGATACTTCTCCAATTATTAATCCAATTATTTTTTTCATGAAAATTCTCTATATTTGTTAACGTAGAAGCGCCATGCATATACAATTTTCAAAACACTTAAAAAAAAATAGATGTAGAAAATTTTAACATAATTTAATACAATATTTTAGTTTGAATTTAGAAAACATAATAATATTTACTTTATTCTAAAAACTTTAATCCAAATAAACATGCTTGCCATTAATTACATTAATAAAATAATTAAATAAATAAATACAACATAATAAAATAAAATTACATTAATAAAATTAAGAAAATAAAATATAAAAAGAAAAACGAAAATTAAAAATTGTTTTTCCATTACACGATAAAGCAATTGTATGTAAGTATGAACTGAATTATTACAATGCTGCTTGTAGATATTAAATTATTTAATATCTTTGACTGAACTGTCAAAACACTTTGTGTAGGAAATGTATTTATCTGTCTTTAATTTTATCGCATGTAGCTCGAGAACGCATTGTCACTCACACCACTTTTTTCTATTTTTATGTTATCATAAAATTTACATTATAGCCTGTTGATTGGACATTTTCATTACGTACGCACATCATCGATATATTTATGAGAAAATTTCCCTATACAGTAACGCGGCTCGGTCGCTTTTCCAAATTTCGAATAATTAGAGATTTCATTTTCTAAATGACAAACTGACTACATAGTATACTAAATTTTAATTCCAAGCCATTTTTAAATTTTCTATTAAATTTCAAGCACAAATTTATAAACTATACTGAATATTTATCAAATCTTTTAAATGATATTGTTTCTTATATTTGAAATATTATTAATTCAATCAGGAATGATTAAAAACTTGCCAATAACATGAATACTTATAAATTGTATTGAAATATTCGTGAATAATATAATTAAATTATAATATCTGATTTTAAATTGAAAATACAAATATTTTTGTTTATATTGGTTAGCATTTTATAAAAGTGTCCTACAGACTAAATATTGCTAATTATAATTTTTTAATGATTTTAAGAAATACTCTGAATATAAGGATTTTTATATATAACAGATATGTAGATAGCTGTAGATAATGTATATTTAATTGAAGTATTGATTATTAAATTAACAATACATTCATAACTACGCAAATACAAATAATAAGCTAGTAAAAATATTACGTAGTAAATTTTCATGAACGAACACATAATATTATGTATATATATATATATATATATATATATATATATAAATATATTTGATTAAATTATCATTTAATTCTGCTAAAAATTCTATTAAATATTTCAAATAAAATTCTGTACTTTTACAGCTCTTGTCATACTCCAAAGCATAGTTTTAAAATTTAATACATACTCATATTATATGTAAAGCAATAATTGTCAAAAAAGGCATTCGAGTAGTAGCCATTAAGAGACAAGATTCCAGTACACGTGAATAGGAATTGTTTTGTTGGCTCTATTGAAGAGAGAGAGAGAGAGAGAGAGAGAGAGAGAGAGAGAGAGAGAGAGAGAAAAGGAGAAATAGGACCATTAGTAAATTAGGCTACCCGATTATCAAATGCTGGTAGGGGAAAAATCTTTAAAAGTAGGGTCCTCGAAACCCTCAGGAGAAGTCCAGTCTTGATAGCCAATGACAGCAGAACACATCACTAACATAACAAAAACGACGACTACATCATTCCATTTGTTAACCACAAGCAAGAGACCCTCGACATCGTAAACGGCCCTCTTTAGGGTGATCGGCCAATGCTCTCCTGTTGGTTATCGTTTCTCGATGGCCCGATTAATCGATGATAGAGATGGCGATGCAAAACTAAATGCCTCGCTTTTAATCTCCAATCTAAACGTTCCCATTTAAAAGCAGCTTTATGACGGCTATTCGTTGTTAATAAATTTAACTGGCATTGATACTTGATATATTGAGTTGTGGAAACTGAATTATGTTGTTTAGTCATTTTTCTTCTTGATATATGTATGGTAAGTTTCAAGAGATATATTCATGTATATTATGAAATCATGTAATTTGCCATATATCGACTGTTCAAACATGATTTATCAATTTGGCATTCACTCATTTGTTTTACTGATTTACAAAGAAAAATACGGCTTCAGATTATTTTTTTTTGTTTTTTTTCTTTTTTCTTTCAATGTTCCTTCATTGTTATCTTATATTCGTAAGATATTAGTAGTTTCATAAATATACTATTATTATTTCTATAGTTACTATCATTTACGAAGAATTGCCTCCAATTATGTTCTATAATTTATAATATTTTTGTATATGTACCAATTTCAATATCTCGCATAATTAAAGAGAGAGAGAGAGAGAGAGAGAGAGAGAGAGAGAGAGAGAGAGAGTAGATTATTATATAGTTAGATATTAATTTAATTTTAAACTAATTTAAATTTAAATTTCAATTCATACGTACAATAAGAATAATAATTTAATAAATATTAGATGTTTGACTTTTATTTATTTATTTATTTATTTTTATTATTAAAAGATAATTCTTTAGATAAATATTAATCTATTTTTAAAGAATATTTATATTGACAATAATCCCATATGATATTTGTTACAAGAAAGTATGCAGACTTACATAAAACATTGTAATTCGAAATCATTGATTAATAAATATAAAGTACATTTGGTTGTATATATTTCGTTGATAGATGAAATAAGTTATAAAATAGACTACTAGAAATGCAGAATCATAAAATGTTTGTCAACTGTTTATAACTATAAACAACTGATAAGTTAAAATCGTTCAAATTTATATGCAATGTGCCCGCGGTAAACCCGTGGAATTCTAATGCAAGAAATATTTTTTGTTCTTTCATGTTACAAAACAAAAATAGAATATCACACACTTCAATTAATGAATTTTCTACTTATATACGTACAGAACTTAATTAATAAGTCATTGAAAGTGTTTGTAAGAGAAAAAGAGAAAGGATTTTTATTTTCTCTCATTTATTCGTCAGCATCTACATATTTTGGGTTTACAGCTTTACCCAACCGTTTATTAATTGGATTTTCGTACTTCTAAGTCAATTAGTTATCATCAGTTTCTACAAACGATTGTATCCCAGTGTAATGTTCAGTTAGCTTTATTATATTATCAGGTAATTTTAACGATACTTACCCCTAATTGCCAATACAGAAGAGTAGAGAAGTTGGAATGTTGGTTCGTTGCATAGAAGCCTCGAGCATGGCAATAAATAACTTTAAACCCATTGAGTCTTTCTTTCATTCTTCGTCGGACACTCTGTATTTGTTTAATTCATAACATTTTTCTAAAATCATGACATATCAGTAAAGTGCCAGTTTCATTTTTTCCACACCTGAATAGCTGATAACGAGTCAATTTCTAGACATTCGGGTCGTTCAAAATTCTTTTTTGACATAATTATTAAACTCGCGGCTTCGTTTAATATAGAATAATGAAGAAATCTATATAAATTTTGCGTATATAAATATATTTACCTAGTACAAGTACAATAGTTGCATTGTATTTTAAATTTTTATTTTATTTTAATCTAATATATTATATTATAATTATTTTATTACAATTCAAATACATACTAATAACATTGTTTATACCATTACATTAGTTTCCAGCATTACATAAATGTTCATAGATACATACTTAGTAATATTATGGAATTATGTTTTTGCTGTAAATTACAAGAAACACTATAGCAGTTAATATGTTTAATATTCGTAAACCCTATGGATATGGATTAGACTATTATCCGACAAGAGATAGAAACCTTCAAAATCTTTACCACTCATTCTTCTATTTTTTTTTTATTTTTTTTTATTTTTTTTGAATAAATATTCACGAAATTTGAACCATATTTTTTGGTATATACATTCAATATTCCATATACGAACTCTGTAAATACATGCATGTATAACTATAATGTGCGCAAACACGCGTTCACACACAGTGAGCTTACACACATTTGAAATCAAATTCTGTTTTAAGTAAAACAAATTTTTGTTTATTTTATATTTAAAATTATATTTAAAAGTATATCTACGTTTAAAATTTAATTGAAAATTACTTAATGATATTAAGTTCTAAATTAGCAATATCAATAACTATTAAAGGAAGTAATGTGCGCTTTTGTATAAGAATGACGTTACAACATCCGAATGACGTACGTGTGTGGTACATCTTGAAAATTTAAGATTTTTTTTAAAAAGCATAACAATATGTTCAATTTAATATACTTGTGTCCATTATATTTACGATATTACGTAATATAATAGTAAAGTAAATACTTATTTTTATGAATCAATTAGATGCAATTTGCAAGATATGTTTCATACTATAAGATTAAAAAAGAAATATTAATGTAAAGTTTTCATACATATCTTTGTTTATAATTGTATTATTTCACGAATTTTTGTCGCACTTTTTATTCTAAATGACTATTAAACACAATCGACATTGAAGAATTATTTATCTATTTTCACTACAAGTAATTTTTGAAATTATTATAAATTTTTACATTCACGGTTGGACTGTGAATATTCTATATTTATGAAAAATATAAAGACTATTTATCATTTTAAAGCACCAACAGATATATAATCATATTTCATATGTTTAATGTAATAAAAGTTATGGAATCCATAACTTTGTGCAGATATCTTTAAATATTTTTCTTCTGCCGATATAATAAGAAGAATAAAATTTGTTCTAACATTTTCGCAAATAAAAAGTCTGCAAAATGACGATGTTTTGTATGATAAAGTATTACATAAATTTTGTATGCTAAGTATTACATGAGATTGTCAATAAATTTATATACATATAAGGTGAAATAATGAAATTGTATTATTGTAAATTTTATTCTAAATTTTAGATCTTTTCAGAAGAAAATTGCATGGAATAGAGAATACAAAATGTGACTGGTCATTTAATTATCTAATATTCACATAATACATAAATTGTCAGTCCGGTTCTTGTACATTTTGTTAAATAAGAATTGTTCTTTAATGAAGCGAAAAAAAAACTTAGTGTACATTATGGTACTATTAAAGTTTAAATTCAGTAACTACCGTAATAAAATCATTCTAAAGTGGTATAAACATAACGAGCTTTGTGTGGTTAGAACGGTAAGTTTGAAAATGGTGGGAAGCAGAGAAGCTGATAACTGTTCTCTTTTCTACTAATAGTCTTGAGTTAGCTTAATTCCTAGTAAAGATCCTGTGAAAATGGCGTGTAAACGGCAGTTATTTCTTTTTTCCCTTTATAAAATCGATTAGTTGCGTGGAGTATAGGATTTTTCAGTCAGATTAAAATTTCCGTTCTATAATAAATATTGAAAGATCGAGGAAGTTAAGGTTTCTTTTCGTTAATTGCTAAATTATAATGCTTTTAACAGTTTTTATTAAATTTGAAGTTTAATAATATATGATGATGAAATAAGAATAACCAAACCGACTAATATATTCGATATCACAATAATCGTCGTATATTGTGTTTTACCTTAAAAATATGTTCGAAAGTGACGCGATAAAATATTTCTCATCCAATGCATAAAATAATGAATAAATAACAACAATGGCATCTATTCTATTGGTATAAAAATGTAGTTGCAAAAAAAATTGCAAGCAAAGTTCGTAAAAATATGCCAATAATTATCGATCATCGAAGCAACAAATGCTGCACTATGATTGAACAATTTAGCGATTGCAATCCATTGTAGAATTCAAGTGGCTCGTGAAATTCAAACTCTGTAGCAACAAAAGCAAAAGATAACGCATAATATGATTCACGGAAAATAGAGACTTAAAAGATGAGTAAGATAGAGATAGAGATAGAGAGATAGAGATAGAGAGATAGAGATAGAGAGATAGAGATAGAGAGATAGAGATAGAGAGATAGAGATAGAGAGATAGAGATAGAGAGATAGAGATAGAGAGATAGAGATAGAGAGATAGAGATAGAGAGATAGAGATAGAGAGATAGAGATAGAGAGATAGAGATAGAGAGATAGAGATAGAGAGATAGAGATAGAGAGATAGAGATAGAGAGATAGAGATAGAGAGATAGAGATAGAGAGATAGAGATAGAGAGATAGAGATAGAGAGATAGAGATAGAGAGATAGAGATAGAGAGATAGAGATAGAGAGATAGAGATAGAGAGATAGAGATAGAGAGATAGAGATAGAGAGATAGAGATAGAGAGATAGAGATAGAGAGATAGAGATAGAGAGATAGAGATAGAGAGATAGAGATAGAGAGATAGAGATAGAGAGATAGAGATAGAGAGATAGAGATAGAGAGATAGAGATAGAGAGATAGAGATAGAGAGATAGAGATAGAGAGATAGAGAGAGACGGAGAGAGACGGAGTGTGTGTGTGTGTGTGTGTGTGTGCGTGTGCGCGTGTGCGCGTGTGCGCGTGAATTTCGTAAAATCGGAATAAATGTATTGTATCGAAGGGAATATGCTGCTTCATTTTTGAAGCGATAGACGCTATCCGCGAGTTCAGTTCTGGGAAGAATGCTGTCTTGGCCCTTCATTTCTTCCTCGCTCGTATAAACGTGTCAGTGCGGCGTGAGAAGAAGTCGTAACCCGAGACTACACTATTCGCCTTACCGCGAGACCCACAGCGAAGAAATCGCCGACGTGCGTTAAGGACTTTGGTCGCGAAGAGGAGAATGAGTTAAGGAGATGGGTCGGGGTGAGGACGATGAGGGGACGTTGAACGGAGTTGGGAGAATAGAAAGAGGAAGACGAACGGCCATCGCATAAAGCCGAGGATCCTTATTGCCCGCCATACTCATCACTCACGAGCAGTGCGTCTGTTTCACGATGCATTCGGCTTTTTTTCTTTTTTTTTTTTGCGAATTAATGGAAATTGGATAAAGTAGAGCTGAAAGTTGGGAGAAAGCCTATTCGGAAGCATTTAAGTGGAAGGGGCAATTTTTATAATAACCAGTCGGGGCTGGTCGTTAATATTACATCGTGTGCTCGTGCTTCGGCCACGATTAAAAATCCTTAATCGCAAGCTTTTCGAATTCGCCGAGTTAGTTAATAATCTTCGTTTATTTAGCTAAATAGATGTGCGGTATAAATTTCCTTTAACAATTCCTTAGAGTCGCTTTGGTGCAGAATACGCAAAAGAATTTATTAATTCAAATTGCAAATGACATTACGAGTGAGGCGTTTGAGCGTTTGTGGAAATTCTTGTCTTCTCTCGAGAGAAGATCATTATTATTGCGTTGCAAAATATGCTTATAAATTATGTAAAAATCGTTAAGGGTAAAGCAGCATTAAAGGATAAATAAAGGATAATAAAGGTTGGAATGTAATTTAAAAAATAATACAATTTGCTCGTGAAATAATAGACTTTGTTGAACAATTGATGAAACTACCGAAGCTCGTCAATGGAAACATTAACATATATCAACGATAATTATTATAGTGATGTTATAAAGTATGAATAAAACATTGTCTTTGTCAATGTACGTTGTAGTGATATATATATTTGTGTCGTTAAATGACATTATAATTGAAATATACGTTGAATTCAATTAAAATTTAGCCTATTGAATTGCATTTGCAATTTGTTCGTAACTTTCACTTATCCTGTGGAATTTAAGTTTACAGGAATTTCGCAATATCCTTCCAGGCATAATATAAAAATTCACAAAATTATAATGTTCATAGGTCGTTAAAGATTTCAGGACAATAAGAATTCGGCAACGATATGCTGAATCTAATAGTGAATAGTGTTTGTTATTATGAGAAAAATCTTATCTCTAATATTAAGAAAAACAAAAAAAAGAATAAGAAAATTCAGATAAAAATAATATAAAATTTACATATTACGAGTGGGTGCTAAAAACTGATTACTAAAAATGAAAATTACTATGTAAACGTCATCCCTGCACTACGATTTATGCTAAATTATGTTGAGGCAAACTTTACTGAGTTTCGAGTAGACAGTCTATGACAGAAAACGAGTCTCGAAATTTTTTCATACACGATACCAGTGCAATTACACCATTTTATACAAATAAATGATTATTCGAATAGGAATTATGTTATATCCAATCTTTTTACAGCTGATTATACTCTGAATTATCATAATTTTGTGTTTATTACGTGATTTCTAACTTGTTTCACTAAGAGCAGGATTGAAGAGATAAACAATAAGACTTGTACGTATCTTATTACCCATCATTACAAGGATTTAAAATGAGTTTAAAATTCGTTTACTACGCCTGTGTACCTCGTAACGTTAAAGATTACATGTTTGTTTAAACACCTGTAAATCGCAATTTTGTACTTGATTACTGTTAAATTTATACTATCCACTACGACAAGCAATATCTTCCGATTCGGTTTGTTAAAGTAATGTTGCCTCAATAACTTTTATCAAAGTGCAATTGCAGAGTCTTTGATAATCCATAAAAGTTCCAATATGAAACTGGATATATTAAAAATATCTAAAAATCATTATAAAAATCTTTATAATGAAATATTTTAGTGATATTTAGGAAATGAAAGTTGTTCAATAATATATGCTACAATGGCCAAAGCATATCCTAAGAGATTCAGCTCTAAAATATCTTTTCTAAAAATCTAAAATTCCATAGAATATGAATCTTATTTTTACGAATATGAAGCTTTGACAGTTGAGAGAATTACAATTCTTAAAAGCGCATATTGACATTGAATATGAGGATCTCGATAGGATAGCTCGATAAAACTATTGCTTATATATTCAATAAAGAAATGAACGATGTGTAAGTAACGTCAACAATCCCTACAGCAATCCCCTGATTCTTTAAAAGGAGTGGATGGCTTTCGTGTTTAGATTACCGGTTAGTATTGAGAGCCAAGCCCCTATATATATATATATATATATATATGTATGCCGATAAATCGGTAGGAAAGAGCGAGAAAAAGGATTGGGGGTGCCGTTTTGGTGCCGTTTAAATTTCCAAGGCCGCAGTCGGATGTAATATCGCACACTAAATTTAGACACTTCAGTGGCAATACACGATGTGTGAGTTTGTCGACCCCATTCATTGGATAATTCGAGTCGATTGCATCGTAAAGTCTTACGGCGTGGTAGTCAAGATGGTGGTAGTCGGACGAGCTAGTGGAGCTTAGTGGGCGGAAGGGTGTAGCACGAAGGGGGATGGGGCGGCGAGGGGGGGGGGCTAGCAAGAAACTTGGTTGGATCCAATTAACGGCGCGGGCGGTTTGTTTCGCGCCTGGCGTACGTATACACGATTGATTGAACCAACCTAACCACTTGAGTACATCAGGATACACTTTCTTTAACTTGTCTTTCTTTTCATTGTAAGGTACAGGAGGTGCAGCCTCTTTAGTTCTATGGTGTCTTTAGTGTTTACGATGCGCACAAGAATAAAGCTTTAAGCTTTTCAGTAAATTTCGATAAAGCTTGTAAATAAGTTTTACTTTCTAATATAATGCCACATGAGCTCGATAATTCTGTAACTGTAAATAACAATTGTTATTATTAGGAAATCAAATAGTATTAATTATACTAATTAATTACAAATGCCAAATGCTATTACTACTATTAATATTTTAATACTTTTAATTCCAGTTCATAAGAATTATAAATATTTAAATAGATAATAAATTATCTATTGATTCGTCTTATTCTTTTTACGAATAACAAAGAGAAAAATCAATTATATAATTATAAAACATGATAGAGTCTGAAATTAATTATGAAATATTTCAGTCTTTTTTATCTTTCATAAATTAGTAATATACAATAAGAATTTTTTTTACGCCTGTAAAATGGTTAATATGAAATAAAATATATTTATTTCCTCTCAACTTCTTTACTCGATGCTCTTATTTATTATTTTTTAACTTTATTTCTCTCTCACACACTCTCTCTCTCTCTCACACACACACACACACACACACACTCTCTCTCTCTCTCTCTATCTCTCTCTCTATTGATTTGTTCGAAAATGTACCATGTCTTTGTAATTATAACTTAAATTTTGACATATACTATACCTTCATTACACAGTTCTATTTCAATCATCTTTTTCTTTTTTTAGTTTTACTGATATCTCAAGACCAGAAGAAATTATTATAATCTTAGTTGTATAGGGTTTCAATAAGGACGCACATATATATGTCAGTGTATAAAAATTGAATAAAAACATAATCTTTCAGTTTTTAAAATTTTAAAAATAAATACAAATTTATGGAATTTGAGAATAAGATATATGTTATCTCCTGAAAATCTTACAGAATATTTTGTAAATGTACATATGCCGAGCGCATAAGTTATATTTTCTTATTACAAGAATGATCTGTTTGTCGATAAAATCAGTATTTTTAAGAATTTTTAAGAATCTTTACAAGATAAAATTCAACAATTTTTTATTACTGCTATTCTACTTTAAAATGATAATTTGACAAAGATATTTTGAATCTAACAAGTCAATTAACCGTGTTTCGATAGTTATAAATATATATGTTATATACATTATATTTATATTGTGATTGTATTGTCTCTTGTTTTGCTCTACAAATACATGACCTAGCGCGATATAAAATATAATTTACAAAAAAATTATATCTATGCATCTGTACGTTCGAATATGCAATCAATATTTCATACTCTAATATTAAAATATTTAACAATTTTTTAATTATAATATACGTAATCGTAAAATACCTGAGTGATTCATCGACTCTTTACTGTTCTCTCATAATCTTTTCACTAATGTTTTCAAATTCAGTCAAATAAAAATTACGATCTTAATGTATAATAATTTCATATAGAATTTGGTAGTATAATAATTATATTAATGTAAATAAACAAAAATATAGTACAAATAACTAACAACAATTTCTTTAGGAATCTGCATTATTTAATATCGCATTATATTTGTCGAAGTTTCTGTTTTATAATGTCTTTGAGTAAAAAAAAATTATTTTAATATATTTTTTACAATTTTAATTAATAATATAAAAGTAATCATTCGATTGTAAATATTTATCAGAATGGAGAAAGTGTAAAGGCAATAATGTATTCAATTACTTACTAAATTATCTTATTGGTTAATTATGTAGTATGAAATTAATCAAGCAACATGAATAAAAATATCAAATTATTGTTGTAATAATTTATACCAACATATGCATATATATATATATATATATATATATATATATAGTACAACGTATATTAATGTGTTTTACATATTTTTATAAATAAATGTTTTAAACGATTTGACAATTATTTAAATATACAATTTATATTAATTTCTTGACTATAGTAGATCAATTTTCACGTATGAAATGTCCATGAAAAGGTATTATAGAAATATTATATTATTAAACTCGTTTCAATTTAATTGGAATTAAAACGAATAAGCATGATATTTAGGGTCATTGTTGGCATTAGAAGAAGGCAACTGAAAAATCAGCTGCCATTAGGTCTGGGATAGTTAAAAATTCAACTGAATTAAGGTTTTTTATAATTCCATACCTACCATATATATATATATATATATATATATATATATATATATGTATACGATAGATTTTGAATTTTGTGAATTTATTTTTATAGAATTATAAAAGAATTTTAATGTTAATAATTTGTTTCGATATATATATTCATTATTAACATAGAAGGTAAAAATAATATTATTTCCTTTTATGCGGAATAAATTAATTTTATTTTCACCAAAATTAAAATTAATAAAACTTATTTCCGTAGTAATTATTTATGTACAATTTTGTAAGTCATCTTCAATTTTCATTTCTCTTATAAAATACGTATTCATCGTAATCAATCTTGGTATGACGCTATTCTTGTATTTTTTTTCAAAAACAAATATACAGAGCAATTCTGCTTTTATCAAATTGCTATCATTTTTTATTTATTATGAGCATTGAAGAAAATTGTGGATACGAGCACTCGTATAATATAAATACGATATCAACTGTATTAAATAAAGTAAAAACATTTAAATAAAAATTATCTTGACAATGAAATTAGATATACTTTCATAAGGCTTACGTAATTACTTTAATTTTTATTTTATGAATCATACTTTATAATAATTTATTACGAAATTTTAAATGTATTTTCATATATTGAAGATTTTATATTTTTGATATTATATATATATATATATATACACAACTAAATATACTTTTTATATTTTTACACACACACACACACACACACACACACACACATATTTATTTTTTTTTAATAGTCGAATTTAAATATAACTATATAATCAAGAAATTTATTTCTAAAGTCAGTCAGTGCTTAGTGCTATTGTCGCTTTTAAATATTTTTTTTTTTGTTCAAACGATGATCAAGGCGTGCACGTATGGGTATATTGAAGGAATGTCGAATATTTAATATTAGCATTCTTGTTAGTGCTTGCATAATTAGTACTGGAGATGACACTTGCTTAGCCCAAGGAAGTAAGATATCCTGGACACATGTTTGTTGTCCAGTTATCGTCAGGACAATTGAATGAAATCGTAAATGGACGCGCAGAAGCAAATGCATATGTGCGGAAGTGCACAAATCAATGTGCAAATGTAATTTATTTTACATAATAAATTACGTTTCAAATGATTAAATAAATGTATTCGAAAGCGAATAAATACAATATGATTTTCTAAAATATAATTGTTGTGAGAATGCAAGAGATATTCAGTTTGACAAAAAATTAATTTAATAAAGCATTCGTTTAAATTTGTTGTATAAATGTTTATAATACTTATATTATTGTATAACCATATGCATATTTTTATTAATTATATAAACTTTGAATGAAATTGAAACAGTATTTGTATTTTTCAATATAAACTTAAAATTAACATTAAAAAATATTCTACAATATTACTCGTAAATTCTACATTAAAAATTTGATAAAAAAATCTGTATTTCATTATTGCAGAAATGCTTTAAATCTGTATATTTATTCACTCCGCAAGCATAAATTTTACTTTCAAATATTGTTTAAATGATAAGATAATCCCGTCACGCTGATACCACACTGAAGCGGAATATGTTTTCGATATATGACACACTTTTACAATTCGACAAAAAGAAATTACTCAGATATGAAAGCGCTCATATATCTGTGCACACCTTACATTTTCAGGATAAATGTATAGTATACTTTGAGCAATTTTATAGCACTCAAAAGCGAAAAAATCAGTCGAAAGTAGTAGCGAGTAGTCTAAATCTTTTTGCTTCGACTTCTTCTATCCTTAGCTCCTATTTTATATCGAACATCCTTTACATTGTAACTCTCGTCAGCGGTAGATTGTCACTCATTTTTTTCTTCTTTCCATTGCCTTATGATTTTCTTTCGCCTCTTTTTCATAGAAAATTGCATTTTAAACTCAACCGAGTAGCTTTTTTCTTTCAATCCTCTTAATGCTTTATTCGATTGTATAATATGGAAATCAGATGCATTAATTCTATCACAGTCGATAATAATTCGAATATGTATGGGCTTATAAAATGGGTTGTGCGAAGAATAAATAATTATTTTAAAAACGAATCCATGTCAAATGACTTCCATTTGATAAACATATATTTTAAGATTTTTAACGAACAATTTGAAAAATTCCCTATACGCTGAATCTAAAACATTCTTGAGAAATAATATATTTATAAATAATCACGAATAACATTAAAATCAATTAAATCTTTGTAATATATTTCAATTGTTTGCGAAACTATACAGTAGATTTAACTGATATATATATTTTTTCTACATTTTCGTCTCCCACACTCATATTATTTTGCATTATTTATATACATTACAATTAAAAACTCTCACAATGAATGAAATAACAAGTATTAAATATTGATCGAGAAACAAAATATATAAATAATAAAATAAAAATAAAACTAATAAAAATTTGAAAGATATTATCTAAATAAATAGACTGTATAAAAATATAAAAAGAACCTCATATTTTAAAATAGATTTCTTAATTCAATAAAAGTAAAAATGTAGTCATTATAATATTATTTTTTTATTAATACAAACTAATCTGATAATCTGGAGAGTGAAAATAATTTTATTGATTCTGAATTTCTGAATTCTGAATTTTATTGATAATGTTAATTTAATTTTGAAAAACTAATATTAATATTAATTCGAGATCTCGGTATTTTGACCAACAAAATTAACTTAAACAAAACAATTAATTTAAACAGACTGTTATACATATATATAAATTAAAATGCATATAAATATTTAAATGGACGTAGTTTTATCTTTTGATCATAACGTATAGTCAGCACACACTACAGGACATTACTTTTACAAAAAGAATTAAATATCCATATATAATTAAGATTATTTGCAATTTATCAAATTATCTAATAAACTTATTTTACTTATATTAACTTTGAACTTATTACTAGAACTACGTGTCTCGTAAAAAGTTCATTTCATTTGATTATCTATAAAGAAAAAATTTTATATACACATAAAATTATTTCTATACAACAATAATATTTTTAACTATGAAACCATTAAAAAGTAATAGCATTAAAAGCTTTTTTTTTCATGAAGTAAGTACTATATTTTTCTTTAGTGTAAAAATAAAATTGATTACAGATACAATATTTAGCTACATGAAACACATCATAGTAGAAACATTTATATGTATTAGATAAGTACTTACTTATCTTACTTCGATTAGAAAATTAACGCGTTAAATGATTATTACTCGATCTTTGAATTTAAAATTATTCACTAGACACATGCTATACCTGCGTAATTTATATTAACATTATTTTCTTATTATTCTTTAAAAATGATTAAGTGGATTGTGAATTTTATTGAAATTATTGCTTCATAAATTGAATTAACAACTCAATAAATACTGAACATGAAACATTCAAATTTTGACAAATTTATATAAAATACATGAAATAATTGAAAGTGGCATACATTTATTTTATTTATTTTATAGTAAACAGTTGTAGATAAATTAAAAATGTATGGAGAAGTGAAACTCGAGGTATCACTCATTATATCAAAATAATCTATTGTCGAGTGCGTATATGCGAGTGGATTTTTGGAATAAAAAATATGATTGAAATAACAAATTACTTTTGTCGTTGCGTAACTAATTAACTTGCAAGCGATAAATATCAAAAAGTTTCGGTGAAGATATTCCGGATAACTTAAAATGATCCGATGATCAATCACATCCATTTAGAATGAACATTTATTTCACTGCTTTTGTATTTCATTGTATTTCCGCACGTATGCCAACGTTCATTGTTCTTCTTTTGAATTTATAATTATCATAACTAACTCATTTAATTAACATGACCAATTTTCAAAAGATTATGAAACTTCCATGAAATAATTAAATACATTTCATGGCAACTGAAACGAGATATTTTGTTGAATGATTTTTTTTTTTTTTTTTCATACTTTGTATCTTGTTTTAATTTAATTTTCAAATGTTTTTAATCAATAACTCAATTAATTATTTTAAAGTTCATTAATTCCTAAGAAAATTTTAATGCAAAATATTTTGCGTATTACTATTAGCATTTGATTTGATTTGATTATGGAATTACAGATTCGAACCTTGTATGTTAAATTTGTTGATTTACAGATTGATATCTGAATATCGAAGAACTCGGCTAACAAAGAAAACATGGAGAAAATCTAAGTATGCATGTTGGTAAGTTACACATCGATACTCAAACAAATAAAAGTGGTGTTAAAGAAATAGAACTCTTATTCAGCTCTTTTTCAGCTCTTTTCCAGACCCGTATGAATGCAAAAGTTTCGCGCACGTATTCGCATTGAGGGGGCCGATCGAGTTAAAAAGAGTTACTCGCTCTCTTTTTTCTGCGTATCCTTCAGTTCACAGCAGAACGACCTCTCCTACCGCCCCCGCCCGCGCCCACTACCCGACCGCTGCGCGCCCATCCACGACTCGTTCCCCTTGCGTAGTTCGTCTTTCTCTAGCGGCTTAAACAGGACATGTGCTTCAAACAGAAATCTCAAACTCTTTGTGCGCTCGCTCGGCGAATCTCGTGCGAACAAGCAGACATATACAACCAGAAATCGGGTGAATGGGTTTCGATTTCCGGTACGTACACAATCGTCGAGAGACCGAGGCGCAGAACAGCTTTAGTCGTCGGAAGAACGTCTCTTCTCCCTTCTAATGTAAACTCACTAGCCAGGATATGCCGATGCTTTAAAGAAGGCTTTGGAGAACTGTGGGTCCCGCTGCTTCATGGAAAAGTAGAATTTTAAATAGCTGATCAGAGCTCAGTCCTGATCAGTCCATGGGCTTTGCTCAAGCTTTACCGTCGCTATTGCGATTGGATTTTTGCCGAACGATCATAGAGAAGGTGTAAATTTCACTTTGCCAGTCTGGCTCTAATTTGAGGATAAAGGAGGCGGCTTAAAATACGAAGGGGCTAAAGGAGAATTCGGAAAAACGGAAAGTCGTTTATCGCCCAAGTGGAATGATATTTTATTTTAATGCTTCATTTATGCACTGCTTATATAAATAATATCAATGATCATTTCATACCACTGGCATTTCATGTGAATATAACTTTAAATAAATATCTCCCGTCTTATTTTTATAAATATTTTAGGTAATAATATATTCTCAACTAATACATTACAAAAGATTTTATAATCAATATGAACGTTCAAATTGCTAAAAATTGTCCACCGAACTAACCAATTATACGCAATTCAATCGATAGAAGCCTAATTAAAATCATGCAATGAATGTTATCATGTAACATATTACTATTGAGATATATAGTTTGAAATTTTTAACGAAAAATATTGAAATTTTTTAATGAAATATGACTATTGTACAGGCGTGGCAATAATCACACATTTGACAACGTTGCTTATTTGCAAAATCGGAGCAAGGCTTCGATTTATTATTAACAAAGAAATATTATTCGTGGATTTGTGCCTTTCGCTAAGAGTTGAGCTACATTTATCATATTATTTATTGCGCGTTGTAAAAAGGATACGAGTAGTAGGAAGTACGCGAAATAGTCAGTCATTCAAAATTATATTTCACGTTACTATAAATTATGATCCTCAATTCTCAAACTCCATCACCCTAAAAGTCACTCTATCCAATTTCTTGATGAAAATGGTAATAATAAAATTCACCTTTAATTTATAATAAATAAATCTTGGATAGGTTGATGAAGAAGGAATGTTGAAAGGAGCGATATAATGACCAATGGATACAATTACTATTCCATTATCGATCCTTAGGTATCACATGCCACTGGATGACAATTGCTGAATTAAGGACCGTTTTTCAGCTACAGCTAATAATAATAATAATAATAATAATTATTATTATTATGATAATAATAATGATGATAATAATGATGATAATAACAACAATAACAACAATAACAACAATAACAACAATAACAATAATAATAATAATAATAATAATAATAATAATAATACTTAATGTTAAAATCCAAAAGGATAATTCATTTAAATCTATGTTTCCACAATATTGTCTTGCTTGCACCGTGAAATGAAAATGTACAAAGAAGCACGAAAGAAACCTCGTTTGTACGCTTTCAACAAAATCTCCGCACTCGTGACAATTGAAAGTCAAGTGATAAACTTTCTTCTCGTTCGCTCGGATCTAAAATTAAGCCTCCTTCAAACTTAACTCTCTCGCGTTCGGTGGTTCGACAGCCTATGGCACGCACACACACGCACACGCGCGCGCACCAATATTCGCGGGCGGACTGACTCACACATTAAGCGGAAAAGCTATTAGCGTTATCGGTAACTAAGGTGAATGAGTAATCCTAAAGTGTTTGACGCGAGCTGACCCTCAGGAGTATTAGGCGACTTTAATCGTAATGTATGTAATGGCCGTAGTCGGCAATTGGATAAGCTTCTTAGAGTAATGCGCTTACCACACACGGATTCCACTGGTGGTGTCGGTATTTCTCCGAACGCGCAACGCCTCGCGACACTCGGGTAATGATATTATCTTGTGAGCACGCTAGACTGACTTTGTCAAACAGGTGGCTGACCGCTACGCGACCTTCACGCCTATTGTGCCTACGTATTAGCATGGGTTAAAGGATTGCCAACTGATTATTGCCTGGCATGGACATTAATTTTTGGTAAATTGAATTTGCGGGTGCTGAGGGCTGGCTCGTGCCTTCTTTTGTCCTTAGATTAAGCTCCGGAATTGATATTTGACAGGTAACTATAAATATTCGACGACGGATAATGATTATACCTATCTAGCTAATAAGGATGATGATTAATCAATGCTCGTTCTTTCTTTGTAGAAATGGTGATTCGATAATTGCATGTACGGTGAATCGAGGCCGAAAATAAGCTTACTTCGATTGGTCTATTGCGTTGCGTGTAATAACCCGTCTATTGACAATAGCGCACTTGCTGTAAGCAAATTTCATTATAAATTATTTAAAACATAATGCAGCTGAATGCATAACTATCGAATGTAAATGTAAATAATGATCGAGTTGATTCGATTAGTTAAACAAAAAAAAAAAACAAAAACAAAAACAAAAAATCACGGAAAATATTTGTGTCTTCTCACTGTAATTTGAACTTCATTCAATATTTTCTATTTATTGCTTAGTTATATCAATTTAGTATTAAACAAGTTAAAGTAATAATACTTGTTTACAGTTTGCGAAAGTTATTTTTTTAATTCAATTTAAGAAAATTTAAATTTTATACTTTTTTCCCTCATTTTTTAATAGGAACAATACATAGATTGGATTTAATCTGATTATTTTTTTTTTTTTAGCATCCAGTTATCTTTCATTTCACTTCTTATATCTTCATCTTTACCACTGCCATTTCATTTTTGACAAATATTTTCATTATTTCTATGATATTTTACAACTTTGTGCCTGTCTATTTATTTTTATATTCTATTCATGAATAATCACTAATTTCACAATTGATTATAATTATTTATATAATTTTTAAGAGAATTTGTCGATACGAAGTTTTATTTTAATCCACATTATCTTCTCGTAATTATAAGATAAAGAATTAATTATTTTGCTATGTTATATATACAAAGATATATAAATGTAAATATATCCTTATATAATTTTTATTTTAGCGGGATTTATATATATATTATTAAAATCTTTATATTATTTAATTTAATAAGAAAAGAATTTCTTTTTGAAATATTATATTTACGAAAGAATTCATAATTGCACATATATATATATATATATATATATATATATATATATATTATATTATATTATATTAATGATAAGCTAATAATCTATGATAGTTAAAATTATCACGATCTATTTTATAATTAATAATATGCAAAATCATCTAATAATACGTATTGAACATACAATACATTCTATAATTCTGAATTGAATTCCGTCTTAATAATATATTTTTAGTCATTTAATGCATTAATATTGCAACTTTGTAGGGTAATGGTTTTTCATTTCTTTTTTTTATGATTCGATTTTGTGCATTAATTTACATTTTATTAAACGCGCTTCGAACAATCATATTTTTCAACAAACACAATCGAGTGATTAAAAATGAATATTCTTCAACTAATCTAAATCATATTTAAAGTAAGTTTGAATTTAATTTGCTAGATACTGTGTCGCAATAATAAAAACAATTTTTATGTAAAACTAATTTATATACTTGTATAATATCATCTCTAATTAATAATCGCCAAATATCCTAAGATACCTTTAATCAACTCGAACTTCAACAGTTAAAACACTTGTACTTAAACTTCAGTTGAATGCCTACGTAATAGAAATTCCTAATACTCCTCCCTAAACCGAAGCGGATAAGAGTAATACCGAACGCAGCTTTTAAAAGATCGATCATTACAAATATATGTGTATGTATATGATATACGAGACCCCGAGATTTATATCGAGGCACAATAGAGAATGGGACAGTGGGCGCGTGGTAGGTTGAAAGGAGCTGGAAATAAAGCGCGCGGATGTCGGGCGAAGGAACGAGTCTCGCGGCAAAAGTCGTTTCGCAGAAGCTCGCACACGTAGGCGCGGGGGCGTATGGAAGTACGTGACTCCGCGATATTGACAAAGAAGAGTGCGAGGTCATCGTTTGCACTTATTCCCCGAGATTGGCTCGACGTTCCCGGCTCGGGATACCCGTAACCCGGCCGAGTCTCGGTGTCGTTCTGCAGTTAACGAAATGGCCGGACCTCGACGAGCGGCGCGTGAGCGCGAAAAAAGCGCCGACGTCGTCCTAAACCGAGGCCTTTCAGCCGAGAGCGAGCTTTAACGGTTTAACGCCTACGCTTATTCGCCTATTAAAGCCGAGATAGACCGAGGCAAGCAATTCGCCGTAACAGATTTAGTCAAGTGTTTGGTCAAGGTCCCGCGCACCTCCGCGCAACTCCGTCTTCTACGAAGCCTTGAAATTTAAAGGCGAGTGTCCCATGT
Source organism: Ceratosolen solmsi marchali (assembly GCF_000503995.2). Taxonomy (NCBI): domain Eukaryota; kingdom Metazoa; phylum Arthropoda; class Insecta; order Hymenoptera; family Agaonidae; genus Ceratosolen; species Ceratosolen solmsi. The sequence continues at coordinate 3,690,194 of NW_011948428.1, forward strand.
GACGGCTGCCAAGTAAATTTGGTATTTATACGCCCGAGACAGTTTGATGACTGGCTCGTGCATCCATAATGACGCTTCCAATTGTTATTGAACAATGATTGACGATGTCTGTGTTAGATCCAAAGAGAGTACTAAGGATTGCTACGCGTGACTCGTATTGTTTACAATTTGAAAATTATCGATATCTCGAAGCGCTTACGAGGACGTTTTCCCTCTTGAATGAGAATTATTTTAATGCAATACGTCAATTATAAACTTATTATTTGGATTCTGTGCCAAATGATATTGCCGATTTGCTAGACGAATCGACATATTAAAAGTGCATAAACAAATGCATTCCTTGCACTATACGCTATTTACCTTTTACCATAAATAAATATTAGTTATTGCGTGATATGATTGATCGCATTTTTATCTTTTACAAAATATTATATTAAAGAAAATCTTATTTAGTGACGAACACTTGTTTAGTTAAGTTTTCAATCAACATTACCACTGTTAAAATGTATTTTTCATGTTAACAGTATTAGGAAGTTATTTATTTTATACAATAAAAATTTAGATTAACCATGAAAACGCATTCTGCTACGTATGATACGAAAAATATACAAATATAAATAAATATGAAAAATACCATTACGTCAATCGAATTATTATATGTATATATATATATATATATATATAT